>NC_080021.1:113784334-114087364 GCF_030020395.1 Manis pentadactyla | reverse complement strand
TCCAGACACTTTCTTTTTGGCTAATGATGATCCCCACCCCACTCTGGGGAGAGATGTTCTTTTTTCTCTCTCTGCACACTTGTGTATGTTAGAATTTAAGTTGGTATTATCCGTAGTAAAACCCAGGTATGCTCATGGGTTCAATAAACTATTGAATTAGCCTGGAATTTAACCTTAATTTATAGCATAGTTTCTTAGAAGAAATGCAGTCTTAGTTCTAAACAGCCAACTTAACAGGTACATTTCTGGGATACACTCCATTCATAGCTGAAGTGCTGTTTTAATGCATTCATTCCACAGATAAAAATATTTATTATGAGCCACTCCACACAAACCCCGTTCTAGGCTCTCTACCTGTGTTTTGTACCAGGTTCTTCATCATAGAAATCAGAGTTAAACGAGTCAGAAGAAAGACTTAAGGAGCTTCCTTGGCAGATCTTTCTCAACAGTGAATGATCACTTCTAATTTATATGTTTCATCAATGTTAGGTATTGTATTTGAGGGTAGCTTAAGGAAAGCCTCCTGGTAGCCAAGAGAAAGCTTTGTCAAGAGTCACCTGTTAAAGACAGTGTGTGATTCTGTGGACATGCGATTTGTCACTTCCTTGTTTGTAAGTGAAAGAATGAAGCTTTGCCCTTTTAGATTATTCCAGACATCCTTTTCCTGGCATGCAAATGACTGTTGATCTGCTTCTACAGAGAACAGTAACACTCTCTATCACCAGCCTGTTGGCAGCATTTAAGGGATACTTGAAAGGTTATCCAATTTCTTGTCTTGTATCTTTACTGCAGTAATACCTCACCTACCAATGCCATAGGGAATGAGGTATTCTACATAAGTGAAATTTCCAGATAGAAATCTAAGTACCAATTTAAAAAATACAGAATTTTCTGTCCTCCTAAATTTAAATATTTAACACAGCATGTGGGACTAAACATCCTCTCTTCTCTGAACTCCTTCCTTCTTTTGCTCTTTATATGCTGTTACACCCTTTCAAATCAGTAATTTTAGGATTACCCACAATCCTAAACTTGCCCCTTAAAGCCTTTGAATAAAGAATGGTGCCTTCCTAATTACTTACTGTCAAAGCAATAATCTATTAAATCAGATTTATAGAAATTCTGGGCTTTGGGTAGGCATGGGATTCCTATAGAATTATAGAAACTTCACCATGATATTTTGAACAACACAGATTCTTAATTATTTACCAGTGATAATGACGGAACAAATTGACATGGCATTATTTCCTAAACTCGGATTAACTTGATTCTTTCAATTAAATTTTCTTTATGGATTCACTTGCCAACTTAAATGAGATTGCATGAGGGTTCCACCTACTATTAAACACAGATTAATGACAGACAAAAAAAAGAGAATATTGGCATGAGGAGTTTGCTGGCACCTGCAGGGGTAGCTTTTCATTTACTTTTCTTTGTTGGTTACTTGGAGTCATGTGAGAGCCTGAAAGAACCTAATGCAGGTGCTGAGACTGACAGCTGCATACAGCACCAAGGCTTCCAAACAAAGCCGAAGTATGCAGAAGCTTGCTTTAGAAAATGTGCACATTTTTTAGGGCTGTGTTTGATCCTGACATTCTCTGTCCTTTTACATTGTGTTTCCTCCAGTGTACCTAAGAATGATAGCAACACTGATTTCCAAGTTTGTGTGAATGTAGACAAACAGTTTTCTGAAATTTATCTGCCTCCATCTCTTCTTTCGTGCTGATACTGAACTGCCTGGTACATATGAAGAGCTTTTTGAGGCCCTGAAATAGTGTTTTATTCATTTTATTGTCCACTAAGCACCTACGACTGTCTTTCACATATTTGCTTCATAACTTTCTTAAATGAGTGAGTTAGTGTTTTAATGATTTAGCCTCTCTTAAATCATAAAAGACTACTTAATGTACATATGTATTTAGCCTCTCTTAAATCATAAAAGACTATTTAATGTACACATGTATATATCGATCTGTGTCTGTGTGTCAGTGAACATGACAAGAGGAAGTCTTCCTGAATAGAGTTTAAATGGGTTAAAAAATAAAAAGGCAAATGCAAAAAAGCTAAAATCAGAGGAAAAAGATGAAATAAAATGTAGGCTTTGAACTATGAGATGTTTAAGAGAGTCAACATAAAAACGTAGCATAAAATGAAGCTAAACTGATTATGAAATAAAAGAATGACTTTCAGGAACATGCAAGGGTAATAAAAGGAAAAGCCTAGTTTTAAAAAACCCACCGAAGAAAAAAAAGCATAGCAGATAGAGAAATAGAAATAAATGGAGCTTTCATGAATTTTTACTTTACTAAGTAACAATATGTATTGTCAGTCTATATCTAGCACACAGCCTCGTAGGGGAGCTTTAAGAAACAAAGCACAGATTTAGATTCACTGATTTAAACTCTTCTGCCACATTAACCCTCAGGGTTGACATGACAGCTTTGACTTTTTAAGAATGACTTTTTAATCCTATGATAGAATTTGAGAAAGTCTGTGCAGAAATTGTATATTTTCTATCTCCTGCATGTATAAAAGATCCCAGGCATTTTACATATTTTTCTGTTAAAAACAAGTTTATCAATGTGAAATTTTGATTCTGCAAGGGTATTCTCTATATTCTGGCCTTTCTGTACTACTGGCATTCAATCAGCTGTAACTGATTTTTGGATACTCTGCATTTTGAACTTGGTACAGTGGTTGGTCATATCCTGGTGCAGCCTCATAGAAATGCTTGTTCATGTCACTATATTTAAGCCAGTGTCAGTATTTCCATTAAGAGACTTTTTTCATTCCCTAAGCCTTCTAAATAAGTCATAAAAATTCAAGCCCAACTCAAAGCTGGCATAAAAGGGCCTTTTTTTCCTTCTCCTGTATATAAGGATATAAGTATATAACTCCCACTAATTCTAAATTTAGTTAGGTTTGTAAACTCTTTACATACTGACAAGACCAAATAAGACCCGTTGACACCTCTCCAGCCTGGGACTAAAAGGTTGTCAAAAGGGTTTTACTGTCTGTGAAGAAAACCAGCCATTCTATTTAATGAATAAGGAAGTGGTTTCTTTTCTTCCTTTCTTTTTTGGTGAGTTGCAGTTAGTCTTTCCCTTCCGACTCCCTACTTTGTTTCTAAAATTAAAGAGGTATTTTTCTATGTCAAATTTGTCTTGTTGATGTAAGAGAACTTTTACTCAGGATAAATATGTATTTTCTTCCAGTCCAGAATCTTGGTACTTTTAAATGTTGAAAGCTTATGTTCTTGTTTTCTAGTAGAAATTATAGCACTTATAATTGTGAGTTTTGAGGAAGCAGAAAATAATAATTTTGTTCACTGTCCCGAATTTCTTTCACAAAAGTTGAATTCTTCTTGTTTTCCGTTAAGATGAAGGGTGGCATGTTTAAGGAACAGCTGCATAAAGCCCCTTTCCTCCCTTTCTTCTCTGACAGCCTTGTTACCCAATTTCTCTCATTTTCATTGTACTAAAGAGGGAAATAGTCAAGGATTTTTATAAATCCAGCAGTGAACTTTAAGAATCCTCTAGTTCAATCCCAGAATTTGCTGATTAGGGAATTGCTTAAGGTTCTACACTAGACATTGAAATTGTTTGGGTTTGGGGATATGAGTTGCTTGGAGATGTGATCCTTTCCTTGGAATAGTGGATCTGATTGTTTTTGGCAATTTCAGATAATTGGCTTTTGCTTAAAAAATACTTAAGTCATTAATGTTGAACTTTTGAGAACTTAGCTAGGTTTGTGTGCATTTTAAAGATTTTCCATATTAGTGGCTTCTGTGGAAAGGTCTTTACACATGGTTATAGATTGCAGGTTGTTATAGGCATACAGTACCTAAGGATCATTCTTTGGTAACAGAGGAAATAGGAATGGTTTGCAGAAGATCCCCAGCAGTTAATAATGCTGGGGTGTGTGTCTGTGTGTGGGTGTGTAGTTGTGTTAATAGCAACAGAAATTGAACATAGTTAGGAAAACAAAGTAGCTTTTGAAAATGACTGGGGTTATCTTCCCTCTGCCTTGTGCACACACTGGAGACATTTGAGTTATTACCTGTAAGTGGTTGGAAAAACTTGAGTACTAATTACAATCCAAGTGGAAAGTGGCTTGGGAAGATAAATTAGCCACAGCTTCACGCCACAGCATCACTCATCCATTTCCAACAATTTGCATTTGGGGTCTTTCCAGTAGGAGAGGCAAACCATGGCCTCTGTCCCCCCGGGACAGTAGGACACTATGGTGCAAGATACACCGAGGTACTAAGAGTCAGATTCATCTTCAGCATTTCCTCAGGTCAGGCTCACCACTCGGTGTACCCAGAGGAAACAAAGCTGAAGCTTTTCCTTCACTGTCTCACAGATCTGGGCAGCCCCTTAGCAAAGGCATTGTGACCAGAATGTTCTCAAGAGCATGTTGAATTTTCCACAATCCCTGAATGGCAGGTAGGGTTAAAAACAGCCTCTTGCCCACTGGCTTCAGTGCTTTGAACATGGTGCAGTGACCAAGATGAACACTTTGAAAGAAAGAATGTGTACCCTTTTCCTTACCATGATATGTACACTGTACACAAAAGCAATGCTGCCTTTGGTCAAGCTTCATTACATTAAAAGAACAAAATTTTTTAAATAGTGATTTTGAGAGAAATATTTTGGTAATATAAAATAAAAATGGAAAAACAATGCAAATGAAAATGAAACCTTTTTAAAGCACAAAGGTTGTCAGAAATGACTATTCATAAAGTGGGATTTCTAAGAAACAGTTTGCTACTTAAGTTTTCACCTTGTTGCCTGTGTATTTAGAATTTAGAACTGATAGTCCCTTCTACTGAGCCAGACTCCCGTTATGGTGGACAAAGCTCTCAGTATGGTGGGGATATTTCAACTAAGAATTCCCTGTTCTGCCAAGACTGTCATTATGACACTAAAATGTACCCTTTTGCTAAAGGCCAGAATTCAGAGTCTCTCTTTCCAGTTTTTACACTGATTTAGACAACAGATGTGTAAAGAACAAAGAGGTATTCAGGATCATTTGTCACATGGCTTCAGGGCAAGAGGATGGCTACCTGACAAGAGGGAGAATTCCTTAAATGTTACTGGGTCTTATATTTCTAAATGTAAAATTCTTGGCCAGAAGTCGCTTGGTGCCAAGTGTCTTTGCTGTGATGTCTCAGCCTAGCACAAAGCTAGATGCCTGTGACACACTGTGGCTGCTGGAAACCCACATAGCCTTCGTTAGTTTGCAGCTGAGGCTGAGTGCAATTGTTTTGCATTTTCTTTTATCCTTGTCTTGGTTGCATTTATTCCAACTGGGTTTTTTCTCCTTCAGTTCGCTTCTGAGCTGCTAAACTCTATCCAGCTGATCAAGGAGTTTTTTCACAACCTTGTCAGTAGTGCAGTTGGTCTTGTTTTAGTCTTTATTGTGTCTCCTGGGTTCCTTTTCTTTAGACCTTTTCAGAAATACGGCACCAATTCAGATTTACTCATAACTCATGGGGCCTCTGGTTTATCTAACCTGTGTACTTTTTTCTTTCAAAAGATTTTATTTTATTTCTTAAAATGTGCTTTTAAAAGTATAAATGTAAATCATCTGGAATAGTAATTCTCAACTATCTTGAAAGGCGTTTGAGAACTGTTCCACTTTCAGTTACTATGATCGAAGCAGTAAAATTTAGTTTATAGTTACAATAACTTTCCTCTCACTAGGTAAATACAAAAAAGCTCAACTTTATGATTTTGTGACATACTACCCACCCACAAATACCATTCCTAATCCCCACCCCCTAACACACACACTCAGTGAAATGCTACTAGGAAGCTCAGAAGAGAAGCATAAAGGTGAATGAATTATGTCCTAGTTGACCTCATCCTGTCTCTCAGGGGCTTTAATTAAAATGATAGCATAAAGGTCTGAGTAGAGACTCAGTTGAAGCAATACAAATTCAATCTACATTTTGACAGAGTTCAATTCCCGCTGCATTTGACATAGTTCAGTTCCTGCTGCTTCATCTCTGGTTTGGAAAATGATTTTCTAGGCCCAGATTTTCTCTGCAGTCATTCACTTGTAGATGTGGCCCCACAAACTTACAGTGTGGCAAGAGCAGAGAGCGTTGCCTTAGAAATCAGGAGTTCCATGCTCAGTCAGAACTGCTAGCAACTGGGTATGTGTTCTAAGGCAAGTGCCTTTATTAGCCAGGGCCTTGGTTACTTTAGCTGTAAAATGAGGGCATGTGACAAGACAATTTGTAAGTACCTTATGCCTCTGATAATCTGAGATTCTATGAAATGCAAAGGGAGAGAAGAAGCCACAGTTTACAGAAAGTCATAGTTAAATGCAAACCATTTTATCTCTGTTAGAAACAGAACTTGGGCTCTGAGCAACAAGACCAACATTTCAAAGGAGCATCAGGGAGTATGGCAACAGAAAGCTCCCCTGGTGGCCTGCAAAGGACACTGCCTGCCCCTGGAGAGTACTGGGCCCTGAGGGGGTGGGTTAGGAGGCTAAGAGGAGAGATGACATATGTTTGGATACATCTGTGTGTTGTTTATGTCTTGTGTCATTTTTAGGAAGATCTGTCCCAAGATTATAAAAGTTTGCTTCTACATTTTATTCTATTACTTTAATTGTTTTAATTATATACATTTATTTATATACTTACCAGCTACCTAAAATTTGTTTGTAAGTTCTATGAGATAAACAGTCTCTTTTTTTTCCCACTAACACAATTTACTGAGTACTTTCCTTACTGATTTGAAATGCTCTCTTTATTATACTGTAACTTCCTTTATAGGTGCAGATTTCTAGACCCTAATGTATTCCATCAAACTTTAAAAATATTCCTATATCAGTAGCATACTGTTTCCACAACTGTAGCTTTAAAATGAGATATGGCATGGTATGTCTACTTTTAGTTTTTCAAAATATTCTCATCTAGGCTCCTGAATTTACTTTTCCCTTTGAACTTAAGAATAAATTTGATAAGTTCTATCTTTTAAATTCAGTTGGAAATTAATATGGGATTGCACTGAACTTATATATTAATTTGGGGAATATTTTATACTTACTATATCAAGTCTTCCTACTCAGGAACATGGTAAATTTCTCCATTTATTCTGATTATCTTTCATGACATTCAATGAATTTTTATACTTTCTTTATATAAGAGCTTACATATTTCTCATTAAGTTAATTACAAGATGTTTTATTCTGTTGTTTTTATTGTTTCTATTATAGATGAGTTCTTGTTATGTTTTATAATAGCTATCACACTGACATAGGAAATCTGTTGGGTCTTATATATTTTTCTTATATTCAGTTGGATTGTCAAAGTATACACAATCATATAACCTTTAAATAGTAACAGTTTTATGCTCTTATCCTCCCTCTTTCCCTTCTCCTAATGGTCTGTCCTTTACCTGGTAACCTTCATGATTCCCCTCATGGCCTGCTGATTCTCTGACTGTGAACTTGGAGTATCTCCTGTACCCTTTTGAGAGAAGCTGCTCACATTCTGCCACGGTCTTGGCCTCCACCTGTTTTGAGCTGTGCTAATTTGTTTAGATTTCCTCACCA
The DNA here is from genome assembly GCF_030020395.1 of Manis pentadactyla. Lineage (NCBI taxonomy): Eukaryota > Metazoa > Chordata > Mammalia > Pholidota > Manidae > Manis > Manis pentadactyla. Next base: position 114,079,789 of record NC_080021.1, on the reverse strand, counting down.
GTTGGCTGCCATATGCATTTCATCTTTCATGAATTTCTCAACTTTTCTGATATGGCATTGATATCCTTTATTGTTTTGAGCACTGCAAGGTATTTATTTGTTTTTAAATTCACATTCTGTAATTTTAGTGGGACTTTTGGGATAGAAGTAAATAAAGCTTGTTCAGTGCACCATCTCAAAGGGAGCTCTGTAATACAGACTGGTAGTAAAAGATTTTGTCATAAAAGATGTTTCCTTTGTTTCTGATAGTTTTGTACCCATTCAGAATTATGCAAGAGTCTGAGTATCAAAGGAGTAATAAATCTAGAGTAATTATATAGAGAACGGAACATGGGAACTCCTGGAAAATTCCTGATAGGTTTCATGTGCATAAAACATGATGATGGGTAAGACTTTCCAAGCTACAGTGCTTAAAAAAAAGAGCCAAATAATTTAAATTAAATATGCTTATAATTATAATAATATCATATAGTTGTCCTTGGCAGTTGTATACCTAATAAATGCTACACTTTTGTGGTGTGATTAGAATCCAAAGGGATACAATTTTCCTCTCTAGTTAAGCATGTAGCAGGGCATGTTAGAACTAACTTTTCTTTTCTTCCTTGCAGTGGAAAACTAAGTTCCTTGTTTGAGTGAGTACTTATGGGAATTTTTAAGTAAAAACAAGGAGCTAAAAATTCCATTCCTTTTTGCCAATCTTTCCTTCAAGCAAAATTATCAATTAATGAAGCATTAAATAATCATGGGCTTCATATTTTTTCACCCTTTTGTACTTGTAGTACTTAAATAATTTTTAGCTAGTGCTACAAATGTAGTTGATTAAAGTTATACATCAAAATAAAAAGATACCATGGGAAGGAAAGGGTTATCATGTTTCAGAAATATTATATCAACAAATTACTTATTAAAATTTGCATATTCAGTTTATTTTGAAAATCTCAAAGTATCTTGGCTTTCCCCGAATATCCTTAGGTCTTTCCTTCTTTTGTTCCTTCCTTTTGTGTGTCTCTCTCTGTCCTTTCCTGCTACCTCTTCCTCTTTCTCCCTTTCTTTTAAAAAATCTTTGTGAGTAAAGTGCATTGTCTTTGTTCAGAGCTCTGCTGTCCAGATTCTTCTTTGTTTGTTCAACTGTGGCTGAGCCAACTGAATATTTCTCCGTACTTCTCTGTCTCTGGTCTGTGGTGGGCTGACCACAGAATACTTTTCTCTGAGTTTTCTTTCTTCCCTCAGGGATATGCTTAATTGTCCAGCTGTCAACATGTGGAAACTGTTATTTATACAGTACTTAATTTAAAATGGGCCACTGTTGCTAATGTCTTTCCTAGCTCAGCACCTCTTTTATTGGAGCACCTCACTTTTCCAGAGTCCTTTGTTTGCACTGACCTTATTGTCATTGTATCAGGCAGTATTTGTTACACTGGGAGGATTTTTCCCTGGGTTATACAGTGAGTGCTTTGGCCTATCCTTTGAAGCACTAGGATCATTCCAACGAGGTCAAGGGCTTTATCACTACTTGGTCTCACCATTGGGCAGCATAAACAGTTCATATACAGACCTAACTTTTAGCCAGTTTTTGCAGCATATCCCTTTACAAGCCTTTCCTGGAATATAGGGATTTGAAGAGTTTTATTTTCCAAGGATCCTGTACACCCTCTTTTGGAGATGCTAATGGACAGCAGCATATCCAGGCATTTATTCTAAGAAAATATTAAGTGAAGCCTTTGAAAGCAAGGGCAAGAGAAATACCAGAAGGACAGCTTGAGATCATGGCACATATAGTGCCAGGAACTGACAGTTTGTATACCCCAGTCAGGAGTGGAATCTGGTGTTTTTTAATTAATTAACCATAGCAGGTTCAAAGCTGATGACTGTGGTTACAAATCAAAGAACAGTTTTTATGCCTATATCTTAGTTTTCTATTGGTGCGTAGCAAATGACTGCAAACTTAGCAACTTAAAACAACGCCTTCACTATCTCACAGTTCTGGAGGTTGGAAATCTGGCCTGCAGAACTGGATTCTCACTAGGCTGACATCAAGGTGTCAGCCACACTGGGCTCTTACCTAGTGGCTCTGGGAAAGAACCCACTCACAGACTTATTAGGCCATTGGCATAATGCATTTCTTTGTGATAATAGGACTCAGGTCCCTGTTTCCTTGCCTCTGCCCCTTCCTTCTCTCTGGGCCCCTGCATTAAGAACCAGCAATTGCACATGGAGTCGCTTTCATGCTTGAATCTCTCAGCCTTCCCCTGAGTCTCCAACCAGAAGAAAACTCTGTGTTTAAGGGCTCCCGTGATTGCACTGATAATCCAGGTAATCCACCCAGATAATCCAGGAAAGTCACCTCATTTTAAGGTCAACTGATTGGTAATCTTAATTACATCCACAAAGTCACCTTTAACTTGTAACATAATACATTCACAGATGTGACATGAAGGGGAAAATGCCATGGGGACAAAATTCTGTCTATCCCAGCAGAAATCACTTATCAGTGATTTGGAGAAGGTTTTGCCCTGTTCAACTTCAGATGTTTAGACAATAAGCATCCTCATTAGTGTGATCTTTTAATTATAAAGTATAAAAACTATACTGCTTTAGATGCTTAACTGAGTAGTCAAATCTTGTGTAAATAAATCAGCTAAAATCTACTACTTACCTATGAGCACAAAGAACACATATGGATTCTCTTTATTCATTTGGTTAGTCTTGCTTCACTAAAGGATATATACATTTATCTCATAACATGAGGCAGGCATCTTAATATGACAGCTTACATATGTATTTCTGAGGCAAATGACTAAATAGTTGCTTATGTATGATGAATGTTTACTACATATAAAATGACAGCTGCCATTTATTGAGCACTGACCAAGTGCCTGGCATTGTGCTTTACTACATGTGTTATCAGATTTACTCCCCACAATAACTCAGTGATGTGTGTATTACAATCCTTATCTTGAAGATGAGGGAACAGACTTAAATAGCAGAAGTTGCCCATAAAAACTATCATGTTACAGAGGCAGGATTCAAACTCATATCTGTTTGACTCTATAACCTTGCTTTTGACCACAGTCTTGTACTTTTTCCCAAACCTGAGGAAAGTTACAAAGATGGTAATTTGTCTTTGAGAGATACTTCCACCTCCTTCTATAAGTCTTTTTCTACCTTCTGACTCATTTCACCTACTTCCAAAGATAGCCTGTGTCCTTATGCTAGGCTCAGTCGCAGCCCATCACAGTAGGCACTCTGCCTCACCAGTCCCCCGGAGTTCACGGTTATCCTTGTCTCAGTCAAAAACTGGAGGCCTCTATCTCAGGACAGCTCCCTGGGAGATGATGAGAACAGCATGGTCAAAATGTTTGCACCAGGACATAATAATGACAGTAATAAATAATCACAGGTAGTTACTGAGGACTCATCAAGCACCAGGCATCATGCTAAGCACTTACATACATTTTCTTATTTCGTTCTCATAACAACCCGATGAAGTAGGTACCATTATCATCCCCATTTCCTACAGGGTAATTTGAAAACAGGACTTGTACATCCTCAGGGAGTGAATGTGTGAGTTTGAAGGGTCTTCTCAGGCTCCTCCGGGCCAACCTAATCCTTTCCAGAAGATTAGGATCAGCCTGTGGCTCAGGCATCTTTGATTACAACCTTCAGTCCAGAATTTATTTAATCTCCTCCTTTGTCCTACTGCAGGTCATTTTCTTTCAGAGTCTGGTATGGACACTTGGAACTGGGAATGATTAGGACAGAGCCTTCTCTATAGGCTGGCCTTAGAATCCCAGGAGGGCGCACAGGGCATCTCTGTGGAGAGAAGGAATCCAGAGACAGAACAGTGACCAGAGGGAGACAAGCACCTGCCTGAAGCAACCCTCCTGAGGGCTATTGAGTCCAAAAATGTTTTGAGGGTAAAGAGCAAAAGTGTGGCACAGAGCAAAGGTGATAGGGCCCTTTACTAGGGGAGCTGTTCCCTTTGACAGGACAGCATATCTGTTGAGAAAGCAGACAGGACTGCCTTCCAGTTCCTTCTGCAGCATCCTGAGTAGCCCAGAAAGCTGAGGGCAGTGCAGGAAACAGCTCTTGCCTGGAGCCTGGGGTCTAGACCTTCACTTACTGCTTCTGTGGATACGTTGACTTAGGCTTCTGCTTCAGGCCACTCACTCTACCTAAATCCGCAGAAAATGAAGTTGTGCCTTGCATTTCAGAATAGAGACACTCCAATAACATTAGATTTAAATTGAATCAAGTTTTAAGGACAGCACAGACACTTGATATTCTAAAATAATCCTGCAATGGATCCTTTTGTTGTAATGACAACATTACTCAACTTCCAAATAGAAACTGAGTTTAGATTCTAAGAAACCAGGCTTTTCTTACATTTAAGGTTAAACAGTATCAACTGCCTTTTATTAGGTCTGTCATTGTGTCAACAGCTATGCCTTTTAAAATATTGTACCGTGGTCATAAAAACGTAACTGAAGTTGTTGGAAAATATAATACTCAGTAGATGAACTGTGACTATCATAGTTTCAAAACCACAAAATGTTGTCTTTATGTAGGAGTGTATGCTTTCATTTTATGTTTTTATCTTCCTCTATGAAGATTTTTACTCTAGGAGAATTAATTTCTTTTTATTTCGAATGCTTTCTTCAGAAATTGGACTCAACAGCATGCCTTTTAAAAAAAACCTCACTTTTAATCTATAATTAAAGCCAAAGTTTTCTTTTAATTTTAAAAGCTTGTCCTTGAACTAAAATAACATGGAACATTTTAAAACATGGCTCCAAGCTGCTGTAGATACATTTTATTTAAACCACAGAGACTGCAGTTGGGTTTCTCAGTGCCAGACTATAAATTATAACTAGCAGAAGTGACTGAATCTCTGGATGTTGCAGTACCAACAAAGCTGGTTGTTTTTTTGGAGCTGTTCCTCCCTTTGGGCTCTGCACATGAATGACTTAATCCATGTGTTAAGATCAAATGTCATGCCCATTGCCATGCATAGAAAAACCAAACAAATCCTCTTTTGCCTTTGCACGAATTTGATGTGCTCGCCTGCAGAGGAGCAAGGCAGTAGGTAGGGAGAATCACAAAATAGAAGTTGTAAAGTGGAACTAGAACAAAGTGAAACTTCAAAAGCTTGGTGAATGATAAAAATATCCTTTAAAGCAGAATGCCATTGTTTATTATGGCAGGCAAAGGGGATAATATCCACGATTGAATTATAAAAATATTTTTACTAAGGTCATTTTTGTACTTACTATTCTGGTTTTAGGTTAGCAAATCTATGCCAGTTAGATGTAATAATATATTGTGTTGCTCTAGGTACTGTAGGAAGTGTATGAACATCTGTTATTTTATTTGATCTTCATTATATAACTCTACTAGGTAAAAATAAGGATAATTATTCCAGATTTCTCTCATGGTCGGGAGCAGTGATTCACTGATGGGCTGCTGCTTAATGGCAGAGACAGAAAGAGCTGAATCTCTCAGTTCCTCTTCAGGCTTTTTCTACTTAATTTTACAGTGTTCTCCATCCTGGTTAAGTATAGTCAGAATAAAAAAATAGTTCATGGAGTAGAACACTCCAAAACAGTGGCTCTTTGCTTACTTGGAGCTCCTCCTCCTTTTGTCCATAGACTGCTTTGAAAGTTGGGTAAAAAGCTTTGGCTCTGTCCCCAAAGACCCATACACCCACCCCATACTTGAGTGGCCCAGATGGCAGCAGGGGCATCGCTGATCTTTTAGGTGTAAATACGATTCTCTTGGCCACATTACTCATGCTGTGGGAGGTCAGACCCTTCTGAAGATTTCTGACTCTGCCCGAGGGTTGTCTTCAAAGCATGTGGCACCGTGTACTTTCCAAAGTGCATTCAGGTTATGGGCTGTGCTGCCATCCACACATGTGGTCCCTTTTTGATGTCACATTGATTCATATATAAAATGTACCCCTTTCCTCAAATGCCACAGGTGCCCGCTACTCTCAGAAGATGTGTACATGTTATAAGGGTGTATGGAAAATTTGGAGGCAGTCATGGAGGGCCTTATATCACAGAAGCAATAATTTTCCCTGTTCTTGTATGTCTTCTAGCCATCCCCCACGGGACTCTTCCCTGCCTGCCCCACCTTGTGAGGTCCCCAGCCTCACAGTATCTCATTAGCTCCAGGCTTCCCCCTTTCACCCTTTCCTACTCACCCCCTGATGCCCCAGTTGCCTCAAAATCACCAAGCTCTTTTGTAATGTAGTATAATCCAGCTCTCTCCAGTTTTGCTCACAAACTCTTGCAGGCCTCACTTTGAATGTTCAAACCCACTCTCCAGGATGCTAAGCAAACCTAAGGGGCCTTATAGGTCAGAACTGTCAGTTTCTTTATAAGGCACTGGTGATGTTAAATGGCAATTTGTTTCTTCAGTTACACCTGATTATAATTTTAGGGGTTTCAGGGATCCCCTAAGAATGAACCATCATCCCCACCGTAGGTTTGGAACCCACAGCTCTGAGGTTTCTGGTCTTCTTGGGGACTAGTGTGTTCAGAGCTTCCTTGGGGCCCTTTGGAGCAGAGTTGGTGGTTAGGCACACAGTATTCTCGTGACCACTGTGGGCTGTGTCTAGGTCAGTACAGCTGGTGTGGACGTCAGCTCTGAACTCAGTAGCCCATAGTAGTGGACTTGCCCTTTTGATTCCCCTGGCCTGTCTAGAAACCGAGGGTGGTATCGAAGTTTCTAGGGAAAAAAGAACAAATCAGTTAATCCAGAAAACCCACTCTGGTTCATGCCTGTGTTCCTTATAGAGAGAATTATACATGTGTTATTAGGAAAAGTGAAGAATGTGATACAGGAATAAAAAATGGCATAAAATGATCTTAAAAAGTGGTTAGTGATTTTAGGAAAGGAGTCTTTGAGATATTTTTTTCCATTTGATTTAAATCCACAAGGTAAAAGTACCAGAACATGAAACTCATAATGTAGCCCTAAGCTCAATCTTTCAATCCCTTGGCCCTTCTTTCTGCTTTCCAGCATGACTATTTTGTATCTGACAGTTTAGTACCCTAATTATGTTACATGTTCATGTGATAAATTACTCTCTCCAGCAGTCAGTCAGTCAACGAATAATCATGGAGAATCCTTTCTGTTATGTATTGGAACTAAAACATTGAACACAGCAAACAGCATATAACACAAGACAAGCATTGAACAAAGAAGTGGGTCAAATATTACAAAGAAATACAGGATACTGTATAATATATAATAGAGGGATATCATCTAACTACATTTTTAAGATATTTACCTTTTAATGTGCCCTTACAGCCATTCTTTATATGTGAGAGCAAATATGAATATAAATTCTTATTTTCCCCCATTTTATATAAAAGGTAGACTGTTCAACTCAATGACATAGAACAACTCAATTAAAAAATGAGCAAAGGACTTGCATAGACGTCTCTCCAAAAAAGACATATAAATGGCCAGTGGGATCTGAAAATGCTCAAAATTACTAATCTTTAGAGAAATGCAAATCAAAACCACAATGAGATAGCACCTCATACCCATTGGGATGGCTATTATTTAAAAAAAAAGTTAAGTGTTGGTGAGGATGTGAAAAAATTGGAACCCTTGTGCACTGCTGGTGGAAATATAAAATAGTGTAACCACTACAAAAAACATATGGTGGTTCCTCAAATAGAATTACCATATGATCCAGCAATTCCACTTCTAGATATATATCCCAAAGAACTGAAAATGGACTCAAACAGGTTTTTATACACCCACCTTCATAACACCCACAATAGCCGAAAGGTGGAAGCAACACAGGTGTCTGTTCAGATAAGTGGATAAACAAATGCGGTACATACATGTAATGGAATAATATTCAGGCTTAAAAAGGAAAGAAATTCTGACAAGTGCTACAAAATGGATGAGCCATGAAAATATTCTAAGTGATATATATAAACCAGTCACAAAATTCCATTTTTTCTATGTGTATATATTCATATTCTTTTTGCTATAAATCTCTTGTTGATATCTTGTTAATTTGAAGCACTTTATGGAGTAGAGAGATTAGATTGTGATATTTATAACAAATATTTTGTCCTAGTTATATATATGCTTTGATTTTCCTTCTGCTTTTTCCCCATGTAGCCTTTTTTAAAAATGTAATTACACATACTGATCTGTATGTCTTTCTCCTCCCTCCCTGGTTAGAAATACTACATTTTAAAATGAATCTATTTCATCTTTCTATTCTCCTCTATATTTTTCTATTTACTAATGTTCCCATCCCACACTATTTCAATTATTGAGGCTTTAAAATATTTATATCTGACTGGGCTTATTCTCCCTCATTAATCCTTCTTTTCTCATGGTTTTTCTAGCTATTGTTGCTTGTTTCTTTTTCCTTATTTACTTTAGGATCAACTTGTTTACTCAAAAAAAACTTTTATTTTTATTGGGATCGGGTTACATTTATGAAAAATTATAGAAAATTGACATTTTTACGACATAGGATCATCTTATTCAAAAACTTTCATGTGTTCTTTTGTGGCCATTATTAATGTTTCAAAATGTACTAAGTAGGTCTTGCACATTTCTTGTCAAATTCATTCCCAGGTATTTAATCTTTTCTGTTGAAAGTAGGGTCCTTTCTTCCATTACACTTTTCTAGCTGGTTACTGCATTGTTTTTATATGAAAATGCCATTAATTTCAGTATGTTAATATTGTACTTTGCTGCTACTGTAAATTTGCATATCATTTTTATAGGGTTTCAGTTGAATTTCTTGTTTTCTTGTAATACAATTATATTATTTGAAAATAGTGATAGTTTTACCTCCTTTCTGAAATTTTTGCCATGGGTTTCTTTCTCTGGCTTATTGCACTGAATTGTACCTCCAGTACAGTGTTAAATAGTGACAATAGTGCACATTCTTGTTTCTGACACTTGTGGCAATACGTGTAGTAATATTTTCCTGTTACGGATGAAGCTGCCCTTTGGGTTTCAGTGCATGCCTTCAGATTATGGTTTAGAGTTTGAAAATCTGTGTTCAGATTATTTTCTTTATCACTAACCAAGAAACATTAGGGACATCATCTAACTTCTCTAATTTATTTCCCTGTCTATAAAATGAGTGAAAGAAAAATACCTGCATCACAGAGCTGTTCATAATGATTGTGAAAGCACTTGATAAGCTGTGCTATATAAATATCCTTCATTATTCCTGTTTCCTCCCGCACAGGATGCTTCCCTAAAAAACTCTTTTAGGAATGGTAAAACTGGATTTCCCTTTGTGGCTCTGAGCCTTTTTGTAATTCCATTCACAACCCAGTTTCTACATATATTCCAAGGTTGGAAAGAAAAAGTGCTTTTTGAATGATGAGCAAATTCCTTTGCTGACATTTAACCAAAATGTATTCCAACCTGAAGCTTTTTGGAAGGCTAAGAAAATGTTGGTTGCCTTCTTGTAAAAAAGTGAAATAAAAAATATTCATGTGCCTCAGAATTTCCTGACTCTGTGTGTGTGTGTGTGTGTGTGTGTGTGTGTGTGTGTGTGTGTGTGTACACTGAGGTGGTGTTATTTTATGTTGTTTCAGCTCTGGGGAAAATGAAACCAGAAAATACAAGAAATTTATCAAGATTTTTGGTTGTGAAAGGGTTCCTCTCTGCACCCCCCTCCAACTTTGGCCAACATTGAGAGGGCCATACAAGCTTGATTCAACTGTGTATCTTCTGTATAGTAGTTCCAGTCAGTGATCATAACGTTTCCTTCTGTATTAGATTCTGTCTTAGACCATCAATTGCATGTCTGAAGATATCAATGGCTGTTCATCCTTTCTTAGACATAACACTGCCACCTAATAGCCTTGACTGCATGTAAAGTAATTTGTGCATATAAAATTTTTTTATTCCTTTTTAAAAAGGAGCTTCCATACTAGGTTCTGTGCAGAGTGATAATCTTGGTCCAATCTGATAAGATTTGCAAATCTACTTTCCCTTTGTAAGAAACCACCCAGCAAGTGGATCCACAACTTAGAAGGTTTCATTACTTTAAGCTTGATTTATCAGCTCTCCCCCGCCTCAACCTCCATACCCAGAAAGTCAGGTGTGTGCCATTGTATGTCCCCTGTGTTTTCTAACCCCACTGACCTTCGTCTTTAAGACAACACTCTTAGGACCTAGCTATCAAGCTGTGAACGTGATTTTTTACGAGCAGCATCAGCCTTCTTGGCTTTGGAGATGCCTCTGGCTTTGTCATGTGGCTGGGCTTCAGAAGAGAGTTTCATACTCCCTCATTTTCCTGGATTCAGTTCTCCGACTACACGTCGAATCTGAGGAATCTGCCCTCTCTGGAATGATTGTGAATGCAGTTTTGCATTAAAAACTAATGAGACCTTAATGTATTCTCTCGGGGATTGATATGAGGAGGATGCTCTCGTCTCCAGCACATGTTATAGATTTCTTTGCTGACCTTAAAGGCACACACATTTGAAAACATATTCCTTTATTTACTTAACATATAAGTCATCTTTTGTGACTCTCAAAGCAAAAGCACAATGAGAGAAAACAGTGGGGGAATATACCATAAGGTTCATCCATGGAGTCAGAGGGAAAGGCTTTTGTAAACACTTGCTTATTAAATGTCAGTGATATTTGCTTCAAGAGTAGCAGTACCGTTGTTTTCATTAGTTTACAGAGTGCTTATCAAAGCAGACTTAGTAAGTTAGAATGAAAGCCAAAATAGAAAACATTAAGTGAATCACGTCAAAAACTAACCCCTGTACAGACACAGCCTTATCTACTAGAGGGAGCTGGCAAAGCAGAAGACTTGTGGCAACCTCAGTAGACCACCACTCCAGTTGAAGGGCTCATCCTTAAGTGAATTCAATAATAAAACAGGAGTCAGGGAATAAAGTATGTCCATTTCAGTGGGAGAAAACGCTTCATGATTATATAAATTAAAATGAATGAGTAACTTTAAAAAATGACAGTATGTGTTCAGTTTACCATTTTTCTTATTGGATAAACTTCAGAGGACAAAGACAATCTCCCTCTTGTTCACTACTGTATTACCAGCTGTTAGCAAAATAAGGAAAGATTTTGTTGATTGACTGGTTTATTGATTGATCATTGGGGAATATAAAAAGTACTTCTACCCTCAACACGATCTTAGTTTGGAAAGGAAAGTATATATATCTTTTGTTATACATATAATAGCAAGCAAAGTAAATATGATGCGCCAGAATCAATGCTTAGGTAATCAGGAACAGACTCTATGCCTTGGAAGTGGTTTACATAACTCCAAAAGCAAAATTTTGCATTTAGCATAAGACATAGTGGTAAAACATTGAGCTTTTGCTTTCTACTGATAGTGTAAACATTACTCCAAGATGTAGTCTCTGGAAATAATTTAGTTACCTCTTACTTTTATATGCATAATCTGTTCTGGAGACTTGTTGCAAAAACTGATGGAAAGTTATTTTCGTTAAGTGACAGTTTGTTTACTAGAAATTCCTTGAAGTCTTGATGGTTATTGAAAAGATTGAAATAAATGCTGCCTAAAACTGCCTGGTGCAGAGCTACTCCACACCTCCCGAAGTAATACCATACTTTGTTAGTAAATCCCCTAAAATCCATAAAGGTCATGCAGACAGCTCCCTTGGTAAAATGAAATATTTATGCTTCAATCCCAGAAACATATTGTGGATCATTTTGGTGTTTTAAGTTAGAGGTATATAGTAAATGATTCCAAAATTATGGAAGCCAAATGTCATTCCCTCCAAAAGAAGTTTGTGTAATATCGATTTATCTGTGGGTAGATGACTGCTCAGTATAATCAAAGGCAGACTTTGTCATGTTAGGGCTAAGTAAACACAGCTGAACATAAGCAAGTCGGACTACAAGGCTTTTCTGAGCTTTGCCAAATGCGTATGACGTTGGAGAATGCTGCTTCTTTACTACAGTCTGCTTTGAATGGAAAAAAAGAATTCTTTTTGTTTCAAATTAACAAGTGATGATTAGAAGCTTGTTATGTTCTAATTTTTAGATGCAAAACAAATGAACATCATGCACGCACACAGCGAAAAACCACCTTCCTGAGGGAGTAATTCCTCCCTTAGGGAGTTGAATATGTGAGAGCCGATTTAAATGGAGTTTCTTTCTAAACGAAAACCTTTGTTTATTTGTATTTTTTTTTGTCTTTGTGCCATTTCAGTACACTACAATTGTGTTCCACAACCACCAGAAAATGAACTTTATGATTTATCCATTCTTTAAAAAGCATCTGTCCTCAATAGGAAAGAAACTTTGTCTTGTCGTTAACTTTCAGTTTTCAGTAGAAATTCTCATTTACTGCTTTATGCTTTCCGCAAGTCCTTCTTTCCTTTTTTTTTTAAATACTTTTTTTTCCAGCTACCTAATACCTTTTCCTTTTAGCCTAGTATGGAGTCTAGTACTAAATTTTTTTAAGGGCACTTTCTGACTAAAATTAAGTTCGTATGAAGTATTTCATGTCAAAAGGTGACTTTAAGTGAGAACTTTGGTAAAAGATGGCTTATTAGAGATTTGTCTTGAAGCGTAGAGCTTTTCAATATTCTCTGACTGGCTAGCAGCCACATAGATCCTCTGCTCCTTTCGTTCCTTCACTGAAGGAAACTATTTCTTCTCCCTTCCCCCTTCAGGTGCATATTCCCTTCCGAAAGTAAATGCAGTATGTGTGAAGGGTGTGTGACTAATAAAGATTTCAGAATAATTCATCTTTCAAGACATTGGTATTTTACACTTTCCCCAAAATCACATTTGAATAATATTAGCTGAGCATATGGGAAAATACTTAGAACTATGTGCTAAAATATTATTCTGTAGTTAGATTCATATAAGACCCATCCTTATTTATTTGTATACCTCTATTTCCAATATGCTGGTGAATTTCCATGTGAAAATGAACACTTTGAATAGAAAATTGCAAAATAGTTCTAAAAGTAATCCTGCGGTGCAGTTTCCTCTTGCTTTGTTCAAGGGTGGCATCAAACATCTCTCAGAGTACATCGACGTCCACACCCGAAGGTCCTCAAAGCACATGACACTCTCGACACATCAGAATCACACTCATTATGACCTACCTCGTCCAAAGGGAAACATGCGCTTCCTCTTTGCTTCCCTAACAGAGAATTCCACCCCCGCCCACCCCGTCCTCCAAGGCGGAAATCGCGGAGACATTTCAGACCCGTGCCTCCAGCTCCCCGTCCCGTCTAATTAAGTCAGCCCCGTTTATCGCTCTCAAATCTTGCCTTGCAGTTACCACTGCTACTTCCTGAGCCTCTGGACTCCCCACTTCTGCCAGAGGTTCCTTTCAGCCACACCAAAAAGAGTTTCCCAGAGGAGTGGTGCGACGTCATGACGTCACACTGTCATACAGCTGGTCTGTTGACTAGTGTTAACCTTAAAAATAAAATGGTCAGTTATTTTACCAGCAAAAATAGGTTTATTCTGGAATAGCAGAGAATTGTAATTCAAGACATGCAAGACACAGCAAAGCCATGGGCAAATCTGGAGAACAAAGGAGAGGAACAGCTCTTTTATAGAGAAAAGGGCCGAATTGAGAGACTGTTCTAAGCAAAAGTTCATTTTGAAACTACACCTGTCCTGACTGCTCATTGGCTGAGTTGTGACAATCTCTCATTGGCTGGGCTGTTGCCAAGGAGACAGAAACCTTCTTCTCGTGGGGTCTGCAATTGATAAGGAGTGTTAGCATGAAAGCTTCCACTACAGGCCTCCCTAGGCCATGTCAGTGAGGTTTCCATTTCTTAGTTTTCTTGGAATGCTTTCCCCCATCTTCATCACCACAGGCTTCATCACCATGTCTTGGCACTCATCTCGTGATAATATTGGTTGGGCACATCAACAGGAATGGAGGAGGTTGCTTGCTGCTGGAAGCAGTTGCCCAGGGCCTCTGCCCTGCTGTCCCAAGGGTATCACCTCCTCTGGAGTTTCTTTCACGACCACCATCCCCATGCCCCTGCCATTGCCCCCTCCCCTCTATCTCCACAATGAGCTGTCATTTATTTACCAAACTGTGAGTTGCTTGGAGATGAGATCCATTTGTCATGAGTATTTCTAGGGCCTATCACAGAGTCTGACATCTAGGATGCATTCAATGTATGTTTGCTGAATGAACCAGTGAACTCATGAATAAGTAAATGACAACATGGAGAAGAGCAGATTCTGTTACACTTAAAATTAGAAGACATTGCTTCTAGTATAGCCCTGTTATTTACTAACAATTTGCCCTTGAACCTGCTAGTCATCTTCTCTGAGTCTCAGTTTCCACATTTTAAATGTGTGGAATGATATAAGTGTGTAATTAGTTAGCTCTTCATAGAAAATTCTTAATAACAAAGATTAGAGAAGTAGCTTTAAGAACTTGGAATCTCCAAAGCTGTTCCCTCCAGATTCAAATGCCATATTGTATCCTGAGTAAGGACCTTCACATTTCAAACTTCCTCTAAGCAATTAAGAGTAAACACCCTGACATACCTATGTGATTGTGTGGATTGCATGTCTAAGTACTAATCCAATAGCTGTTACGTGCACTAACCCAAAAATGAACAGCAGAAGACCAGTTGCTGACATAATCCTGGAGTTTGCCTTGTTTTGCTCATTCTCATTCCTCTCATCAAAGATTCCATCCCAATGTTTTGCATATAATGGCTACTAAGCAACTAAAGTGACCTCCAAGCCATTGCAAAACTGAAATCTCCATAATCTGAAGTCTTGCTCTTTTGAGAATTTTCCACACTAGAGCATCTTAGACATAGCATGGCTGCCCTTGACAATTCAAATACAAAAATTATTTTGAATTGTTGTGTTACTTGTTATCTGTTCCAATTCAAGGTAAATCTTACACATTCACCAAAGTTTGCTGCCACTACAAAAGGAGTATTTGCAATTGTAGAATAATTATAGCTGCTGTTTATTATTACTGGGTGTCTAGTATCTTACCATGGTTATTTCTAAATTCTGCAACATTCCTCATTGTTCAGTATTTTTGTATCTATTTCGCCAATGAGAAAAAATGAGGCTCAGAGAGATTAAGTAACTTGCCCCAAACCACATGCTAATAATAAGCAACAGAACTGGGATTCAGACCCCAAGCTTCTCTAGTTCCAAATCCTCTTTCCAGCTACCTCACTGTTGGGGGAATAAAGGGTGATTAAGTAAATCCACCCTTCACAGTTTGCACTGATTAGCGGTGAACAGGTGCACTCATATTTCTCAATTCCAGATAAACCAAAAAAGACATGAATCCTTTTAAAAGCAGCTATAGGAATTAGAGTAACTAATTGGCTATTCTCTTTCTCTGTCTTAAAGACTGCTAAAGTTAGAATGGAATTTACATCTGAATAATTCTTCAATTAATCATGAGTTCTAACTCCCGTTTCTAAAGCAACCTTTTGATACATGCGTCCAACACTTGCCCAAAACAACTCCCATTACTTCCTATTTTTGTCAGTATAAAAATAACCTTTTTTTCCCATTTCTGGGTCCACTTTCTGCCAATTATTTTGATTATTACAATAATTAATCATGTGAATAATTAATGCATTTTTACCCAGGGCTTTTCATCATTGCTCATCTTTCATTTCTTTATCTTCTATGAGCTCCTGTAAGTCAGCACAAATACAGATTCCTTGCTCCTTTCACTTTGAAACTATTTTTTTGTGCACCTTCTTGTCCAAGGAAGAATTTGTGTATTACATTGTCTAATAAACACTCTATCCCATAGGATGACTTTTATAAACCTCCTAAATCAACTGGATAATGTATCCAGTTCCCTAGAGTTTGGAAAATGAAGTAAATACTTTTTCTAAAAAGCCTCACTGACCAACTCCGCCTTTCCACCTCCTATTCTCATCTTCTGCTGAGGGCTGTGTAATAAAATGCTGCTGTAAGCCCGAAACAACGGCTCACTTCATGTGTGTTTTATAACGTCCTGTGTTCAGCTCCCATTGTGGGTGGCCTGGGAGGATGGTTTCTCCTCCTCTGTTGGGTAGATGCCTTCAGCTCCTTGCTTTGAACGCATGTGCAAACTGGATGCATAACAGAGGGGCGCACTGCAGCCGGGCATTAACCGGGCATGTGTCTGACTGGACATAGGCATTAACTGGGCGTCTGTCCGACTGGACATACATCTCAGGTAACAGGATGTCATGAGCAGTGGTGCTGTGGTGCATTTCTAGGGTCAGGGGACTTCCCAGCTCTTGGTTTCTTGTGAGAAACTCTGCCCTCAAATCCAAGGCTGGCCTGTACCAACCCTTCTTGTTTCCACCTCCTGAGTGTGGAAAAGTGGCTAGAACTATCATGTCCTATTAGTGGGGGGAGAAGGCCACATGCCTGCAAGAGCTTGGGAGTACTGCAAGGCATGTGAGATTGTCCTGGCTGTTATTACCCCCACCGCCTAATAAAAAGCAAACTTTTGGTGCTTCCCATGATGAAAATATGTAGTTCGTTTATTCTTGTGAATGAGAACAGGCTCTTCTGTATAATACTTTGATTCAAGGCAGTAACTACTCTCTTCTTCTCATTGCTTATCCACCATCTATTTCTGAATAGCAAGAGAATTGAGAATTGAAGGATTTAATTTTTAAATCACTTCTGAGTATTTGTAGTATATTCCGTCACCCAAACCAAAACTGTGGAAGAGTGGGTCTGGTTTGTTCTGGAAATGTAATTTTTGCTTTCTTTTATTTTTTGCACAGCTTTCTGCCTTTCCCTCTCTGACTCTCTCTTTTGTTTATTTTTAAATTGATTTATATTATCAATTGTTAAAACACTGCATCTCTATCTAAAGTCATCAAAGAGAATGGGCAAGGGTAGAAAATAAAAGGAATAACAGAGGATTGCTTTTAGCCCCAAGAAAGTGTTAGGTTCTTTGTCCCTTTCTGTGTGTAAGTATGTTTCTCTTTTATTTTTAAGGTGTCTTATTTACTTCTAACATCATATGACATTTATTAGATAACATGTATGGCAGCTGCTTGCATTTAAGTATATTAAAATCATATGAAAATGCCATTCTTCTGTATTCAAATTTCCACTAAATGACTTTGCAAGAACTCTTTACTCCTTCTTTCCTGGTAGTCACTAACTCTGGCATTTTTTTAAAATCTGAGATCATAGGGTGCTTGCTCTCTCTACCATCAGCAAGCCTAGACAGGACCCTCTCTATCCTTTTTCACAACTAGATTCAACATTATGACCACCGAATCTGTATTTTAGTGATTCTGGTCATGGTGGTAGACAAGTCATCTGCGTGGTGGTTCTGTACCCCTCATCTCCAGTTCTCTTTAGAGATCCTCTTTGGAGAGTTTGCTACCCTCAGGGCTGCTGTAAAAACATTAAAAATAACCAAAAATCACTTGCAAAACCTCATCGCTATGTCAATGTATAATAAAACTATGCTCTGTTCTTTCTAAGGCAGGCCTGAATAAAACATTCTACTAAGGGCAGCAGAAATTAAGTTTACTTTAGTTTATAAGAGCTTATTATCCTACCCTAGAAAGAAAAGGTTCTGTGTTAGGTTGAATAATTCATTTTTGATGACCCCATGTGGATGACTGTTTGTCACTCTCTTTTCCCAAAGGAATGATACAAAAAAATACAAGACTTATAAAAATAAAAGGCCCCACCATCACAGCAATATAGAGCTGGCCAACACATTTATTCTCAAAACAGAAAACACAGATCTTATAACAGTATATTATTACCATAGCTGTTCCAATTAGAAGAATGAGAGTGATTTGATTATTCTGAAGGATTCTGTAATGTAGTACAATGAAAATCTTGGGCTCCTTTATCCTCAAGTTTGTATTTGTAATGATTCTCCCTGAATTGTATGTCATAGCCTAGTAAAAATTGTAATAACTGGGGAAAGGAATGCAAGCAAAGTGAAATGGTTTACCACACACTGCCCCCCACCACAAAAAAAACACCCTTTTTAGTGGTATTATATTCATGTTTAATCAAAAATAGACAATGAAAAGTATTTTTGAAGCTGGAGTCACACATTTCTGAACAACATATTCCTACAAAAATGTTGCATGTGCTATTCACAGGAAGGTGGAATCAGGAAGTTTGTTTGTTAAATACAGACAGCCTTCAGACTGTTTCTCAACCCTTGTTGAAATACTGGGAATCCATAAAGATTTTTGCAAAGTACCAATGCAGTATTGCCTTGTGCTGCTACACTTGAGTGTGCACACCCCGGAATCCCAGCATTCTGGAATCCTATACTAAAAGCAATCTACTTCTAATGCTGCAAGGCAGGTTTTCTCATGGGGCAGCCCTTTTACCATCTGCATCACAACATCTGGGCAGCTGTTCAAATGCACCTTCCTCAGCCTTCTCACTCCCTGACCTACGTAAGCAGTCTCAGAGATGGGATCCAGAAACTTGCCCTTTCGAGAAGCTCTCCTGTGAAATCACTCACTTCTCTACAGCACCTTAAAAAGATGGGTTAGAGGCTAGGCGGTTAGAGTGGAAACTCTATACGGGGCTTAGTGCCTCCATGAATGTGGAGCCGCCCCCGTGACTAGTGGGGGATGACAGGCAGCATCTCTTCTTCACTTCAGGAATGGTGACACCACAGCCCTCACTACATGCCAAGGCACTGTTCCAGGAGCATTACCCCTATTACCTCATTTAATCCTCACATCAATGCCAGGAGGTAGTTGTTACTATTATCGCCATTTTATAGGTGAAAACACCTAGATACAATGTGCGTAAATAACCCACCCAACGAATGCACCTATCAAGTCGGCTATTTTCCTGTGGTCCTAGGACACATCCTGTGCTTAGACACCTTTTGTGAAAAGGTTGTTTTGACCTACAAAATTTTGCTTTCCCCTCTAGCAGATCAAGTTGTTAGGTTTAAATAATTTATCCCCTACTTTTTCCTAGAAACTTCTTCTATTCTAAATTTACATGGTAATAGTGGAACAGGATCTATATGTCACTGGAATTTGATAAATGGTCTGAGATATAGATTCCTGGGCAAAATTTAGAGTGGATCCCTCTGGCAAGGTTTAGAGTAGAGATGGGCTGTGCTGTGCCCTTGGGCATAACAGGTCACCAGAAGACCTGTCAACTGGGGGTATTCTCGGCCCTTCAGCCATAGTGGAGGCATGGCAAGGCGTTCTACCTCACCTTTGTGTCTAGTTCCTTTTTAAATCCTCATGCCCTTTGATGCTGTCTTCCCAAATTTCAAAGTCCCTCTCAACCCCAATTTAGACTTTAAATGACTGTTTCTGAAATTAAAGGCAGAAAAATCATAGAACCTTTAAGTATAGAAATGTGTGAACAAAAAACACTAACATGCTGAGCACAGTTTTAACATTTTAAGTGTATTAAGAGCATTGAAATGTATTTGAAATGTGGAAGGACTGGTAATACTGTTCGTCTTCTGTCTAAAATATGTTTCATTTCTATTAATAAATGCAGCAGATGAACTGTGAGTGGAGACACTGTCGTTTCCTACTCTTCTGAGAGATCCAAGAGGTTTGTGAACATCACCTTTTTTATTGTGTCATTTCTGGTGTTAATGCAGTCAGACAGGTTTAACACCAAGGTCTTCTAGTCTGAAGTGTCATTTCTGGAGATAGTAATTTGAGGAATTTGAAAAGCATGGCAAAAATGCAAGCCAATTCAAAGATACACTACGGTTCATATAGCAAAGGAAAAATACTTTTTTGATGGTTTTTCAGAGATACTGAAGAGCTTGAAAATAACATGGTCAGAGCCATATTTTCCAGCCAATTTCTAGATTATTACAAATGTACATTTTTCCATTTAAAAGGTCTTTCTGTTGAAGAAAGTCACATTAGTACTTTGTAACCTAACACTATTCAGCTTATATTTATTAAACAAGTCATCCTTCTAGAACTGTAGTGTGTCAACCATAAAGTTGATCTCAGGAGATATAGCCCTTGTGCCACTGAAGAATTTAGAGGATGAATATCAACATTTGGACTTTGGGACAAAATTAAGATATAACTAAGAATCAGTAAATCCACCCAGTTTTCAGAACTAGTAGCCCAACTGGCATGTAAAAAGGAGTGCTTTTATAAACAGTGCTCCATGCAACAGACAGGCACACACAGAAGCTATTCATGCATAGTTAGGAAGTCAATTTCTGAGACTTTGGCTGGAAACCTGGTTTTCATGGATGAAACATTTTGGGTAGCATCTCCAGTATTCCCCTTGAGAAAATGAAGTAACAAAATCCATTAGACACTTAAAGTTCATAGATACTCTTTAATGTGGCTCCAGTGTTCTTTGTTTTGGCATGTTATAGTACTTTGGCACAAAATAGCATCAGAAAAGCCATTTTGTCTTTGAAGATGATAGATTCTGCACACTTAATCCATTAATCTGGGTTGATGGGCTTTGCCCAGAGTTGAAATATTTTGTCCTTACATAATGGTTTTTATATTAAATCTCTGAACAATAATTTTTCTGGTGACTGCATTCAATCCCATAATCTAGATGTAAAAAGTATAAGGAGGAGGTGAATTTGTTTTCTTTAAGGATTTATATAGTGCTTGATGTATGTGCTCAAGCTGTCTGGTTTCAGAAAATATTCAATCATGTGTTCCTCATAACAATTCAGTGAGTCTGATGCTATTAGCCCCATTGTGTAGGTGAAAACAGTGAAGCACAGAGACTTCAAGCCAGCTGTCACACAGCTAATTAACAGTAGAGCAGGAATCCGGTCCTGCTGTCTGGTGCCAGGGACTAGACTTCAACTACTGCACCACCCTGCCTGGATGTCTCCACTAGACCAGCCTCGTGGTTAATAACGATGAGCTAAGGATGGAGATGAGAATATTTAACATTTCCAGACCCCCTTTCTCATCACTCCCCACCAACTTTCTCCCCATAGAATGCATTCTAATTTTCAAAGTGAAGTTTCAGACTGATAGTTTTAGACTTGGGGAAGGCAGAGCCTTGAGACCCAAAGGTGCAATCATGGTAGATGGTACAGAATAACATAGCATCAATAATGTTTAATATAGTCAGTGCAAAAGATTGAAAACATTATACTTGGTACTCTACTTATCTGAAAAGTTACTTTCAAGTTACAAATCCCACACCTTTAGTCCTCCAGCTCAGACAGATGAGGTCAGCAGAACTGTGCATTTTACCAGATCAAAGGTACAAATAGGAATTAATTAGGAGCCCCCAGTCTAAAGTTCCTATGTTCTGCATAATAAGGGAAGCCTTAGAGGCTACAAGTCCCAAATTGTTAAGGAGCCAAGCACCACTCCCATCAGGTCACCCATGGAGGTGAAAACTCCCACCGAGATGGGCACCCTCGGAACAGTTAAGATGCTCTGTTGTTGCTCAGGGAAATATAAACCTATCCTGAAAGTTTTGAGATGTCACCTTAACCCCCATCCTGACCAGGTTGCTCTTCTCCATTGGTCTTGAATAGACGGATGTGGCTTCTCATTTTTATTTTCTGGCAGGAGACAGGAGATGATGCATGGGCAGAAAGGGAGCTGAAGGTAGGGATCCTGGGTATCCAGGACATCTGGGCCTCATTAGCCATAGTGAGGGGCCAGCCCACGTGAGAGGCAGCAGGAAGGAAAGGCATCTTTGGCCAGGTGGTGGAAGTCATGGATGGAGGAAACGTTGCCTTAACGTTTTTGGAAGAGATGTTCAAGCTCTGAAATGATTTTGCAAGCCATTCTTTAAGGCCCCATAATAAATAATTTAGCTAATATTTTACAATAGGAAAAAAAATACTAAACCGTCCATGAAGATGAGATGGGTTTCGTGTTATAATTCTCACTATTCAGAAAGCTTGCACATCTTGCCCAAGGCTCTGAAAACAGCCTCCAGGGACTCTTCTGGGAGCACGCCCCTGATAGTCACCAGGCTTCCACTGCCATCCCTTCCTGTCGAGCCGAAGCTTTAAAGGAGGACTTAACTTTTGGTTGGTGGAATGAGCAGCAGTTTAGGCATCAACAGATGGTAGACATTCCAGGTGGTTGCGTGTTCTTTCCTCCTTCCTGAAGGGGCAAATACCACTTGGAATGCTTTACCTTAACTCATTCAAAAGCTCTCACTACCCGAAAGAGAGGATAACCACAAAAGCGTCCTCTAGAAGTGACGTAGCCACAGCTGTCTAGAAGTTATTAAGCAGTAATTCCCTCAGAGCAACAGAGGAATGGTTATAGGGATTTATGAAAATGTCACTCTAAAGTGTAAGGAAAAGCTCAAGAGAGCTTAGATTCCCTACTCGGTGATTTGGACAAATTTGTTGATGTTGCAAATTAAATCATATGGAGAAAAACATCTCTCTTTGTATGTCCATGGTCTGAAATGCTAGCAAAAAGAACACAAAAGGTGTCAGGTTGTAGTAGGTTATCGCCTTACAGGCTTTTTATGTAAACAATGCTTTAGACCTTGCCATCCTCTTGAAGGCGCCTTTATCAACATAGATCGCTTGATAATTGAATGCAATTGTTAAAAACATGACCTTCAGAGTTGGTGACCTGGAGCTGGGTCTCACAGCCCCCACTACCTAAAAGAATCAGGTTCTGGACTCCTCTGAACTGCAGTGTCATTTGTAAACAAAGTGCTGTCTCAAAGGTTATTGTAAGCATTTACCCAGGTAACTTTTGTAGAGTCCCTGGCATAGTGCCTGGCATGACAATAAGCACTCAATCAATGTTAGTAACTGTTACTGTAAAGATAACCCCTTCTGGTAACATTCAAGTCTCTCAGTATTCATGTTTAAACTGGATGAAGCTGGATTTTGAATCTTTCAAGCTGTTTCTATTCCACAGGCAAAAATCACTGCCACACCAGGGAAGGCCAAATGGTAGATCATTATTTTATTTATTAACAAAGGGTAAAGCATAAGTAGAAGTTCAGTGAAAAACGCAAGAAGTTGTAAAACATGCAGAATGACACCACTTAAAAAATGGTATGTAAACTTGCTTGGAAGGCCATATATCCAAATATCCTATTAGTTATCCCTAAATGCCCTTTATTTTCTCTTGACACTTTCTCCCAGATTTTCTGCAGTGAAGCTGTGTTACCTTCATGTTAGAGAAAAACAAAACAGGGTCTAGTGTGTGGGAAGGTAGAGATAGAGCCTGGAGATGGGTGCAAGGGCCCTGGGGACAGCATGGTTCATTTCATGTGAGGTCCTGCAAATTTGGAGTGATGGGTATTTTCAGATAGGAGAATCTTCAGTGAGGTTTTCTGTCAGCCCTGCTTACCAACATCTTATTCTTTATCTCAGTTTTTCCAAGTATATAAGTAACTCCAGAAACTGGTCTGGTTTCCAGGGGGCACTCAAGACCTGTGAAATCAGAAACACACCAAACCCTGGCTGTCCACATCTGCGGTCACCATTAATGGCCCCCAAACAGACACTCACTGTGTGAGGAATTTAGCTGTCAACCATCTGGAGCTCTGACTCTCCCCATTTTAATTTAGGGAAATATATAATATATGATTTTTAGATTATTTAATTAAAAATACACATATTCTTAATTTTATTTACATTTCAGTGGTGTGAATAGTATTTTGTGGAACATTTTTAAACATTCTTAAGGGCTAATTGATTAAAAATGAAAAAAATCTTAGAGAAACAGATTTGGCCATATTTTTTGTCTCTTTTTATGACTATAACTCTTGCTTCAGGTATATTTATCAGAATTAATGTGTCTCTAAATGCAGGTATCAGAATTGAGGGGACACTTTGCTCACTGAGCTTCGTGCTTACACATCTCAAGTTGCAGTAGAACCAGATTTTCTTTATAATTGTTTCTCTACTTAACTTTATAAGGAAACACATGTCCAAACCGAGGACAGCCCCACTTTAAGTTTCAACATGGTTTGGGTTTTACAGCATCCAAGATTTTCCTAACTACGTACCTCTTTTTCTCTTTCCTTTTCTTTTTTGGTCTTAAAACACAGTCTTTTGGCTGGTTCAGTAAGTTGTTCCTGCCAACCAGTTGCTTTTATGGTAATTGACAGCGTAGCTGATTTTTGGAACCTTAGAAGCTAAAAAGGCATTTTAGCTCAGACTTGGGAGAGGCTGAGCCAAGCTACTTGCAGAGTAAGAGATACAGCTGAGCTGAATGTAGGCCAGTCAGACCCTAAGTCTGTGCATGTTAATTAATAGCAGTGAAATGTCTGCTCTAGCTCAGACTTAATGATTTCCTTTTTCAGCAGCATTCAGAATTCTTCCTCCTGTCAAATTGTTTCTTGAGTTACTGGCTGCCTCTTCTGGAGGGGAGTCGGTGAGACCCCCTGTCTACAGTGGGCAGAATGGTATGTGAACCTCCTGGACACTGGGGATGGGTCAGTAGACCCCTCAGCTCCTTACTGACTTTGGTGAAAAGACACAAAATACTTGAACCAAATACAAACTAGCAAGTCTATACATCAAAGGAAAAGAGCATAGATAAAACACTTCACATTTAACACAGTTACTCAATAAATGAATGGATTATACATTTCCTGAGTTCTCCCCAAATGATCAGTTCTCTAAAATAGCTGGGGCATTTCCCTAATTTTATCTCAGCATAATGAATATACAAAAAAACAAAAACAAAAAAACTCCCCAAACTACCACACCTTTATAGTCCTTTGCTTTCCTACAAAAGTGCCAAAGTTTTAGAGTAAAAAGGGCTCTTGTTTGCTACCTTCCTTTTACTAGTTCTTCTGGGACTAGAACCCCCTTCTTCCCAGGAGGTGGCTCTTGGGCCCATAATATCCTAGTGGCACCGGGCGGGTAGCCCACCCACCAACAGCAGCAGGAAGAGCCTGCCCTCCTAACACTGGTTTCTGTTTTGAGCCAAAACAACCCTGGGCACAGAGACCCTCCAAAATGGTTGTAGCCGCCTTCTGACTGGTTTGAAATCTTTGACACCGAGCTTTGTTGCCAGCTCTTTCACACTGACTGCTGCTAGAGAAGCAAAATGTTTCTTCTCTTCATTACTTTCAATGAAGATTTTTCTTCTGTTGCTGGAAAGGAACCTGAATCCATACCTGATGATACTGAATGGGCCTTGCCTGCCTTAGAAATAAAACTCAAGATTCAATCTTTTGAATTCCGAATAATTTTGAATAGCAAGGCTGAGTGCATTGTTGAACTTTGTGAAGTTAATTGAGAATACCCAAATGGGGACCAGAGTCTCTGTTTTTACACTTCAAAGGCATTTTCATAGGCACCAAAGTGGAAAACACATACACCCAAAAGAAAGAATTTTATAATTCACAGTTGGCTGTAGTAAACTTCTCAGTGGAACAAGTTCAAGGAGGCAGCCACAGCCATTCTTGGGGCTGCGGGACATTCGAGCTCATTCTTCAGCATCAGTAGAAGCTCTGGGTGGACCCTAGTTACACTTTTTCATGTGCAGACTCCACTGGTTTACGGCACTCCTGGGTGCTGTAACCCAATGTACATTTAACAGCTGGAGGCTTCCTTCTTGTCAGCTGTGCAGAGATCCCTCTCAGGCTGACCATTCAGGTAGGGACTGATTCTAGTCCTCTTTTTATAGTGAGACCACTTTGTGAGCCACAGCCATCAGTTACATGCCCTTTTCTAAATTGTGTTTTGTTATTTCCCTAACATTATTTAAGCTTCATGGAACTTACTCTGCTGCTGCCAAGTCTTTCCATTGAATAAATATCTCCATAACCTATTGCTTCACTTTGGCAACAGAATTGTTGCAATTTGTGGGCAAAATTGAGCAAAGGCCTAATTCTTTTTTTTCTCTGTAAAATGGCCAATGTTGCTGGCTTTCCTCCCCCTGAACAAAGGCCTTGACTTGTTCTCTGTTCTGCTAGTACCTTGTCTCTGTCATTGCAGAGCAAAGATTTATAGGTAATAGTACTGAACAAAGAATGACTTAACAGACATTGCAGAGACAGCTGTCCCCACACACAGTTACTAATATGAAATAAGCTAAGACACACAGTGCTTAGAATAGTGCCTGGCACTTAGGAAATTATCTGTAAACTAGGATTTATCAGAGTTCTGTGAATTAAAAGTTGTCATTCTTTTCCTCCATTCACATAAGTAAGATTATAATCTCCAAATTACCAAAAGCAGCAGAGATGCAGCTAACCACCCAGGCAGACCTCACAGGGACCAGAAGATGCAGAGGCTGTCCAGGCTCCAAGTCCTCACAGAACCGTTTCCCCCAAAGGATCCCTAAAATGAAAGGAGGCCAGAGAAAGCAACGAATGTTTGTTGCTCCATTTTGGGCCAGACACACATCTCTGATCTTCTTCATGACAACCTTGTCATTTATTTGCTAAGTGCTTTTGTTTTGTTCACTGGCTTTCTGTTGTTTTTTTAGCTCTGTGGAAGGGTTGTGCAGAGAAGTCATAGTGACTCACAGTGATCCGTTATTGTCCCAGAAGGCCTGACTCAGAATGTGTTAACAGCCTTTCCCAGTTCTTTCCCTTCACAGAGGGCATTGAAGTTTAGCTGCCTTGTCTACATGGCCATGGCACTATTTCCTGTTGCCTATGTCTTCTCACTTAGGACATTTTTCCCTGGTTGGGCCATATGATGGCCATGTTGATGTTCTTCTCAAGTGCCTTCTAGTTCCAGCATCTGTCAGAGCCTCATCTGTAACTACCCAGTAATGTTTAGTGTTGTGGTGGTGACTTAACCAAGTTTGGAGCCTCATGGGCTGCTGGGGAGTCCCAGTCTCACTCCTTTGTCCCCACATCCTGGCCAGGCTGGTGGCCCCTCTTTACCCTCTCTATGCCTTTCCCTCTGGCATGCCTGTTTTTTTGTTCCTGAGAACCATATTCTTTTAGCCAAAGAAGCTGCCTGGTGAAATGTCATCAAGATCCAGAGCCCATTTCGTCCTTCTCTGCATTGATGTATGGTGGGCAGCAAGTCTACACAGAGGCAAAAGTGTGTAAGCAAAGTTCACACCCTCTGCTCCTTTCCTGCAACAGCAGGAGGAGGAGTCGGTTTGAAGCTTGAAGACTGGTGTCTGCTTAGTTCAGTGAGCCAGCGAGCCCTCTGCTGTCTGCTTTGGGACTGTTACTCATTTGCTAACTAGCCAGAGGGAATTATTTGCCAGTCCTCTTGCTGAGATGGTTTGATTCCCAAGAAATCATAGAGTTTGTTAAGCAAGACACACACCCTGAAGGTCTTCTAGGAACTCCATATTTTATAGTTGAGGTAACTGCATCCCAGACATTGTGGGGCACCGTAAGCTGCCCAAAAGTACACAGCAGGTGCGTGGTGGGGCCAGACCAGAACCTGGCCCTGGGCAATTACCACTGTCTTCCCTAGGCCATTTGCCGCCTCATGAAAAGGCCCAATTTCTCAGAATAAAGCAACCTCAGATTTTTGTTTATAAAATCTGCTACTTTGTATACTTTATTACCTCATCTTATTCCTGCTTCTCTGCAAAGAGATTGTTTCCTTGCATCTTAACTTAAGCTACTTTATCTTTCCTGATGAACCTTGATTCCTGGCAATTAATGATGAAACTCCTGAGATTAACAAAGAAAGAACAGAAGAAAAGTAATCAACGTTTTGCTTTTCTTTACAGACACTCTGGAAAATGGATCCAGTAAGGGTGACAGGTGAGCAGGATGTTTTTATTTGCTATTTGTGCTTTTCACTGATGGCATTTTCTACATAGGCTGCAGTGAGTTTGATCATTTTATTTCTGTTTTGCTTAAATCCAGTGCAGCAAATAGAAAGGGACCGAGCAAAGATGACACATACTGGAAGGAAATCAATGCCGCTATGGCCTTAACCAATCTTGCACAGGGCGAAGATAAACTGCAGGGAACCACCAGCTGCATCATCCAGAAGTCGTCACATATAGCGGAAGTGAAGACCGTCAAAGTACCACTGCTTCAGCAGTTCTAAGTTGGTAGAATTTTCACAGCAATAGCTGTTCTGAACGTCAATGTCTTTTCATAAACCCTCATCTTAAGAGCCGAAACAGGAGTGAAAATCACTCCCTTTCAAACCTCTTCTTATTTTTAATTATCCTAAATATGTCATGTAGTTGCTTCTATAAAAGACATATAAATTATTTTTAAAAACTCACTTTAATCAAAAATATTAACTTATTTTATGTTACTCAAACTATGCATAAAATGTCTGCATTGCCATCCCAGTAAGTGCCTTGCTTCCCAAAAAGTAAGCTACAACGTGGGCATAGTAGAGCAGCTATGCCTCAAAATGACAACACCCTAACGCTATTAGCCTGTGTGTATCATTCCAGACTGACCCAGCCATTCCAGGACTGAAACCATAAGTTCTGAAAGCCCTTGAAACATATTCAGTAATTCACATGTTGAAACTCAGAAATCTATTCAGCCCAAATGAAATGTTCCTTTTAAAAAACTTATACAGTATTTTAAATTGTTTAGTGTGCTTTCTCAGAGTGAGAGTTTTATGCATGTATCTTGCCTGCATATCTGATACGTTACAAACTTCCAAAATGAAAGGTGCAGTGTTCACATAATTTACACATTTAAGAAGAATCTAAGTGAGTATGTTGTGATCAGAAAAACTTTTTCCAAGCACTGCTGGAAAACACCACAATGCCCTTTAAAATTAATTTGGATTTTCTTTTTCTCAAGTTTTGCTGAAGTTTTAAAAAACATTATATAAATAACTCTAAATTTCCCTGTATAATAGTTGAGTTTTAAAACATAATCCTGTTTGCATTAGTTCAGTGTTTTTTGTGATTGGAACTGTTTTTCATATGCAATGGCTAAAAACCTTTTATTTGGTTCATTCCAAATTGCAGTTGCTGATGGACAATTTATACTGCAATGACAAGACAGTGAAAGAAATGTATCTCTATGTGAATATACATATATGCACACAAAATTGATTTTTAAGTTTAAAACGTGGAAAACAAAACATTGAAAAGTCTCTGGATTTTGCCAAGTAGGATATTAAAGTGAAAATTTAGTGAAGTGTATTAAAAGAAACAACATTTTGTTTCTAAATTAGACTACCATTGAGGGAGAATAATCAATATCAAGAAAGAATATCTTTTTCAGTCAAACAATAATATTCTAATCAGTTTGGAAAGACTTGAAACTTGAAGCAACAGTAGAGATGCCAAATAAAACAGAGTATATGTGCAACAGAGTAAATAGGATTTGATTCTTTTATGGTGGGATTTTTTTTCTGGGTATGTAATCTATTTTGTAAATTTTTTTTAACTGGAAAGCATCTCTGTGAGTGTGAATGAAGGCCAATAGTGCAGCCATGTGGTGACATTTTTCTTTATTTTGCAAATTGCTTTTAAAACCATAGGCTGCTCTAGTTTGATGTATGGACAATATCAATCTTGATATGAATTGTAGGATACTTTTTCATGTAATATAGCATTGGGGGATTGGGTTTATTTAGTATAATGA
This sequence comes from Manis pentadactyla, assembly GCF_030020395.1. Classification (NCBI taxonomy): domain Eukaryota; kingdom Metazoa; phylum Chordata; class Mammalia; order Pholidota; family Manidae; genus Manis; species Manis pentadactyla. The sequence continues at coordinate 114,050,350 of NC_080021.1, read as the reverse complement.
AGATAATTTGATATAAAAATATTTTGTATGTATATATTTTTACTTTGTTTTCTGAATTGCTGTTTGCAGTAACAGTAAGTGCAAAGCAAGAAATGTAAGTTATGACTGTATGAGCAGATGGAGTATGAGTTCTTTGGCTTTATATCGTTAAGTAGTTACAGATCCACAGTAAAAACTGTGGACTCTTTCTAAAACAATTTTGCCAAAATTTGACCCTGTCAATGAAGACTAAGGACGAGTACTTCACTCTTTTTCATACTACTATAAGTTATTCTGGTATTACATATTTTAATAAAAATGTTTTTTGTTTTGACATATTTCAGTTAGATAAATGGATGCTGGTTGTTTATTTGAATTAGTCACAATTCATTTTTGCCATTTTTTGAAAAAGAGTCAGCAAATTTGTTCTGTGTTATAAACTGGATGACAAGTCAGTATAGGACAGATATGCACATGATTTTTTTTTTTAGTACAAAAGCTTGGAGTCTGGCCTATAAACACATCAAGAAGATTTTATAATTAGCACATCCTTGGCACTATCTCAAATTGCAGTTACTTTTAACTTATTTTTTCTTTTGCTGCTTTAACATTTTCTGGAAATGAAAGTCCCTCCAATCCTTTAAAAAATATCTTGAACAATGCTGAGCCAGCTGCTGAGAATCTAACTCATAATTTATGTTGTAGAGAAATAGAATTACCTCTATTCTTTATTTTGCCATATGTAATCATTTTAATAAAATTAATAACTGCCAGGAGTTCTTGACAGATTTAAAATAAAAGTTAGTATCTGCACCTCAATGATCATATGAATTTTGTTTTCCTTTGAGAGCTGACCAGGTGGAGAAAAAAGTAGAACAGAAGGGTCTATTATGTGCCATAATTCTCCTCAGGGTCGGTAAGGGATATGATATGGGAGCCCCGCATTTGCATTAGGTTTGGTTTTCATCACCTTAGACCCCCCAACCCACCTTTTAAGAGCTGAGGAACAGAGAGTATGATGCTAACTTGTAAATTACATAACTTTAAAATGTACACTTTCACTAAATATCTTTTTCAGTAGCTAATATAAGTAAGCATTATTACTATGTGCTATGTGCTTGGGAGAACCTCGGCTCTGAAGCCACACAGACTTTCATTTGAATTCCAGCTCTGCCACTCGCTGCCGTGAGATCTGGACCCAGTCACTCTCAGCTTTGGTTTCTTCATCTGCAAAGTGAAAGAAATGAGTTAGATGATATAGAGTTTGCTACAAGGTTTAGATACATATACAATGTGTGAAGTGTCTGCCACAGTGCCTGGCATTTAATAGGTACTCAATAAATGAAAAATATCACATAATTATCATTTTTCTGTGTAGGGTTTATGTGCAGGACAGTAGAAATAGAAATGGAATGTGAATATGGAAAGCTTAACGAACTGCCTTGGGAAAAGAAAGATGGCATGAGAGACTGTGGTGTAAAAGTTGGTCTCAGAGTTACAGAGAACTCAAGGAAGATCCTTGTATTATCATTACTTTGAACTTCCTGAAGAAAAGCAGCAAGTAGAACAAAGGTAGGGAAGAAAGAAATGCCAAAGAAGACGGTTCACATGGGAGAGCATCCTTCATTCAGATCAACAAAAACTGCCTTGCCCTTCATTCAGTCCGCCTGATCCTGTTCAAGATGACTAAGAACTCAAGCTGCTGTCTGTATTCCCTGCCTGCTCCAAGTAGCAGTGTTTAACAAACAGTGGCAACAGCCATGGTCGGCAAAACATCATGCAAATAAACACAAAGAATAAGAGCAGGCCGCCCAGACTCTTCTGTCTGAGGCGGCTTCAGTCGGCCATGCCTTGGAAGGCCGTCGGGGGTGGTGGTAAGAACTTGGGCTGGCACAACCTGGCTGCACCTCTTCACTCCTTAGTGACTTGGGGAATCAGCATGAGCCTTCTACATCCACTGTTTCATCTATGAAACTGACCTACTCCAAAAATCTATTGTAAGGAGTAAGAAAGACAGTAAATATAAAAGTGCTTTGCAAATTGCACAGTACTGTACAAATGTTAATGCTTATTAATGTGTTCCACATGACTCTGAAAGGCCTAATGTCCCATAATTTTTGGCACTATAAATTGTGGTTCCCATGGAGCATATAGGACCCCTACATGATTTACTACCTTTGGGCCTTTTTGGGCACAGTCGTTTGCTCTTGTACTTCTTTATAACAATTACGATCAGAATGAGGTGATTGATTGTCACACTGCAGGAATAGAACACTGACTTCCTTTCCTAGCTTTGAGATGCATCATAGAAATGGACAGAAAATTTGGTATGGGGGGTATGTGCATTGCCCATAATAAAGTTTTTTTTTTTAAGGTGAGAAAAACCAATTTATGAGTTTGGAGAAGCAAGCTGACATGGTTTTACATCTTTACACAAATAACTCCATAGAAAAATCACAGAAAGATTATCTCAATAGGTCTTCTCAAACAAATTTCAGCCCAAAGCAGGTTTCTGGACATGTGATCTACAGTGAGTCTAATCTGACTTCTATTCATGACTTTTAAACAAAAATTTATATTTTAATTCATGTTTTAAAAAGGTATAAATGTAAAAAAAAGAAAAGGTATAAATTAACAACTAGTATGGAAGGATGTAAGATAAAAAGTCCCGTGCCCTACCTCTCCACTATCCCAACCCCACATCCCAAAGATGACCACAGTTAATGATGTCTGTGTATACTTCAAGAAACTCATTTCACATTGAGATAAGGAATTTGCACCAGAATATAAATCAACATACTTTCTTAATCAAGAAGATATTTCTATGAGAAAAAAATTTGTCCCTTGAACTTGCAGTGCTCTTAGATGTACAGTTGACTTATATTCTGTCCCTTATCTCCTCGCAGACTAAAAACAAGCAATTGATGGATTGTCATCACCATGGAGATCACATCTGAATAGCACTCTCATAAATACTGATGCAGTGAACATTCAGTGCATATGTGTCTATAGCCACCTATACATTATGGAATAAATACCTAGAAGTAGAATAAATGATATGTACATTAAATTTTTTGATGGATGCTGCCAAATTACCATTTAAAAGTTCTACCAATTTACACTTCCAAAAGTGTGATATGGATGTCCTTTTCTTCAACATGGAATATTATTAAAATTTTCAATACTTGACAATGTTGTAGATAAAAGTAACACCTCATCATTGTTTTAACTTGTACCTTTTAAAGATGAGTGACATTGTAGCCATTGGTATTTCTTTGCATGGTGTCTGCCTTCCTTTCATCTGCTTGTTAGTGATTTGGATCAGCTTTTTGCATTTTTAAAATTCATTGCCTCGTCATAATGTGTTGTAAATATTTTCCCAGTTTGCTTTACATTTTTTTTACACTTACAATATGTTTAAATTCAGAAGCTTAAAATCATCTGTGTGTATACATAGGGTGTGTAGGGGTGCTGCATATACTTGGTCATCACAGAGGCAGTGTAGTATAGTGCTTCAGAGAACAAATTCTGGAGCCAGACTGCTGAGGTTCAAATCTTTTCTCATCTGCCTACTAATTCTACAGTCTTGGGCAAGGCTAAGCTGAGTTTCCTCATCTGTGAAATACAGATCATAATAATACCTTCTTCCTACTCTTGTTGTGAGGATTAAATTAGTTATTTTCCATAAAGCACTTAGCATAATAGTCCCTGGTACATAGACAGTGCCAAGATTGTGAAAAGATACAGCCATCTTTTCTGCTATAAGTATTATGGCTTATTTTTTATATTTAAATCTTGTATCCATTGGCAATTTATTTTGGCATAAATAAAAATGAAATTTTATGTATAAATGTAAAAATATGTACAAAAGCCATATGAGGAAAATTGCAAAACTGATGAACAAAAATCAAAGAAGAACTAAATAGAGAGATATTCCAAGTTCATGGATGGGAAGACTCAACATTGTCAAGATGTCAGTTCCTCCCAACTTAGTCTATAGATTCAATGCAATCCAAATCAAAATCCAAGCAAGCTGTTTTGTGGATATCAACAAATTGATTCTAAAGTTTATATGGAGAGACAAAAGGTCCAGAATAACTAACACAATAGTGAAAAAGAACAAAGTTGGAGGACCAACACTACTTCATTTCAAGACTTACAATAAAGCTACAGTAATTAAGGCAGTGTGGTATTGGCAAAAGAATATATAAATTCAGCAATGGAACAGAATAGAACACCCAGAAATAAACCCACACTTATATGGGTCATTTCATACATAACAAAGCAAGAATATATAGTGAGGAAAGGACAGTCTTTTCAATAAATGGTGCTCTGAAAACTGGGCAGCCACATGCAAAAGAATTAAACTGGGCCACTGTCTCACACCATACACAAAAATAAGCTCAAAACAGATTAAAGACATAAATATAAGACAAGAAACCATAAAACTCCTAGTAGAAAACACAGGCAGTAAATTCTTGAATATTGGCATTACTAATTTTTTTCTGGATATGGCTCCCCAGGAAAGGGAAACAAAAGCAAAAATAAATGACTGGGACTACATCAAATGAAAAAGCTTTTGCATGGCAGAGGAAGTCATCAATAAAACAAAAAGACAAACTACTGTTTGGGTGACAGTATTTGCAAATGATATATCTGATAAGGGACTAATATCTGAAATACATAAAGAAGTCATACAACTCAACACCAAAAAAACAAATAATCCAGTTAAAAAATGGGCAGAAGATCTGAACATTTTTCCAAAGAAGACATGCAGATGACCAACATGAACAGATGCTCCATGTCACTAATCATCAGTGAAATGCAAATCAAAACCACAGTGAGGTATCACCTGTCAGAATGGCCACCATCCAAAAGACAATAAATAATAAGTGTTGGTGAGGATGTGGAGAAAAGGAACCCTCCTACACTGTTGGTGGGAATGTAAATTAGTGCAGCTACAACGGAAAGCAGTATAGAGGTTCCTCAAAAAACAAAGAATAGAAATACCGTATGACCCAGTAATTCCACTTCTGGGAAATTACTTAAAGAAAACGTGTGAATGCCTATGTTTATCTCAGCATTATTTAAAATAGCCATTATATGTAAGCAACCTAAATATCAATCAATAGATGGGTAGAGAAGATGTGGTACATATATACAATGGACTCTTACTCGGCCATAAAAATGAATGAAATCTAACCTTTTGTGACCACATGGATGGACATAGAGGATATTATGCTAGGTGAAATAAGTCAGACAGATAATGACAAATACCATATGAATCTGAAAAACCAAAAAATGAATGAGGAAAACAAAAAAGGACTCACAAACACAGAGAACAGACTGCTGCTTTCCACAGGGGAGAGAGAAGGGGTGATTCATCGAAATAGGTGAAGGGGAAAAAAATTAGAATATTTGATATCTTGATCTGGATGACAATTATGTGAGTGTACACACATGGCAAAATTCATCAAGCCGTATAACTAAGATTTGTGCATTTTATTATATGTACATCAATAAAAAGTAAAGTTTTAGATTCTTAAAAAATGCTAAAAATAAATAAATAATTTTCGTGTTACTTTTACACTGTCAGTATTTATGCCACTTAAATCAATCTCTGAAACCCTGGCTCCACAGTTATAGAAATGACTCTAGTGAGTCCCTTGGTATACTACTTGCCCTGCCCTTCCTGAGTTCTCTAGTTTGATTTCTCTTTTGACTGAAAAGATTTTGTCATTATTTGTTTTTTTTCTTATCAGATGAGCTCAGGAATGCCGAATTCCCTCAGATTGAAGCTTTTTGTTCCTTTATACATTCCTGAGAACCTAAATCGATATACAAGTTTGGGATCTTCTTGTTATTAATTAAGCACCACTACAAGTTGGCTAATTAGATAATCATTGCAGGAAACTCAGAAGCCAGCCTTATATTCCCTCCAATACATTGCTTGATTTTTTTTTTTTTTTTTTGCTTGAAGGCCCATTCAGTAACTTAACCAGAATCTGTCCAAAGCATTCTGGAGCATTGTGTCTTCTGGACTTATGAACTGAAATCTAATTTATGTCAGGAAAAAAATTCTACTATCTAAATTACTTCTTAAGTTCCCTTTGTCTGTTCTCTTCTTCAAAATTGCCAATTAGCCTTATTCATTGATTCAACTCTACGTACCTATCCTATACCAGGCATTTTGATGGGTACACCAATAATATACACTTACAGAGTACAGTAGGATTCTAGTTAAATCTCCTATGTCAGCCTTTCATACCTGTTTTTAGGAGCATGAGGTTTTCCTTTTGTTGTTTTCACATTTCTGTGTTTTGTTTTGATTTTTAAATTATCTTATATTTCTTCCCAGCCCTCAGAAGGTTAATTCTTCATGTCTTTATTCTCTCCTCTCTGTGATGGTTACATCATTCGTATTCTCTTTTAGCTTGCTTGTTAAAATGTCTTTCCTTTTTAGCTTCCTTGTGTATACAGATGAGCCTTGCACATTACAGGTTTGAACTGTGTTGGGTCCACTTAATCATAGATTATTTTCAATAAATATATTGGAAAAATTTTTGGAGAACTGCAACAATTTGGAAAAGACATTTTCTTTTCCCTAACTTTCTTTACTGTAAGAATATAGTATATATACAAAATATGTGTTAACTGTTTATGTTATCAGTAAGGCTTCTGGTCAAAGCCAGGCTATTAGTAATTAAGTTTGGGGGAGTCAAAAGTTATACATGATATTCAATTGCATGGGGGTTTGGCACCCCTAACCCCTGCAGTGTTCAAAGGTCAACTGTATAGAACAATATCTTTGAAGAACATTCTGGTCCTGGAAAATTTCTTCTCACGCAGGTTCTTCATTTGCTTTTTGTTTATTATGTTTGCTTTTTGAAAAGAATGCACTGGTCTCACTTTCTGTCCTTTACACTTATTACTACTCTTTTTTGGAATGGTTGTGGAAGTGGGGAGAGTGCAATGTCCTTGGCAGCTCCAGGCATGTGCTTCAGAACCACACCATGCTCATATTTGCTTCCAGATCTACCCTTTGTCTGTGTGAGGGCATAACTCCCATCTCCAGAATGGGCAGGCCTCCCAGGCGGGAACTGGAGAGACTCACAGTGAAATATGGTCACTCTCAAGATTACTTCTTTGTCCAACTGACTCCAGATATTCCTCATATCCTGTGGTTGGGTCCAAGCCAAGTTTCATCAAAGATGGAAGCTTGCCCTGTTTTTCTTCAGGTTGGGATTTGTGGGAGGCTCTGGCACAGGGAGTGGAGTAGGTATCATTTTGCACTACCATCTTCTACCAGAAGTCTCAGGGAAAGTACACTCTTACTGTTTTTCTTTATTGTGATCTTTAAAATTCCTGTTCTGATATTTCAATTTTTTGCTTTCTTTTTTGTACCTTTGCTAGATTTGCACAACTCCCTCACATGCTCTTTCTTGCTCTCTTTCTGCCTGACAGTTTCATGTTACCTAGACAGATTCCCTCCTTTAAATAAACTCTGTTGCCTTGCCCAGTCTGTCACATGACCCCCTCAGTGGGGTGGCTATGAAGAAGTGATAACCTCTACTTCCCATTCACTTTCTCACAGGAGGTTAAGCTTAAATGTGAGCTATAAAACCTCTCCAACCAACAAGCCCAACCATTTATCACTATCCTCTTAACTACCTCTGCCTCTTGGATATCTCAACTCCCCAAAGGACTGTCAATTTAACCTAACAACTGCCAAGCCTCACTTTATGAGCTGCTGTTGAGAGTTTAGCTATTTAAGGCTGATTTTTTAAAAATTTTATTGGCACTTCATGGCATTTGCTTGATTTACAGTACTATAAATAACCACAAATGAGGAACATTTTCCTTTAAGGTGTAGGCAAAGATTAAAATGGATTCTGAATCATTGTTCTCCATATAGTTAATTCCTTGCTGGGTCATTCTTCCAAGTTCTCCCAACTCAAAAAGGCAGAATGCAGTCAGTTCCTCTTGGGAAGGAGACTTCTGTGCAAAGAATGGATTCCTTAGGGCATTAACTCTTTTCCTCCCCAGCCTGAGCTGCTGGGGCTGCTTCTCCACCAGCCCTGCTGTCTTTTCTTAAGACAAAGGCTTTGATGACATGCATGACTTCATGCATTACAGGTAGTCCTGTGTTTTTCAAAGATACCTAAAGTAGGATAAACCCAGTGGTTAGAAAAGAAACGTCAAATATTATTCAGCCATAAAAAAGCATGAAATTCTGACACAGTACATAGATGAACCTTGAAGACATTATGCTAAGTAACATAAGCCAAGTGCTAAGGGAAAAATATTATACAATTCCAGTTAGGTGAGGTACCTAGAGTGGGTGAATTCACAGAGATAGAAAGTAGATTAAAGGTCACCCCCATACCCAAAGTTAATGAGTAGTTATTGCTTAATGGTGACAGAGTTTCTGTTTGTGGTAATAAAGTTTTGGAAATAGATGGTAGTGATGGATGCACATCGTGACTAATACCATTTAACTGTACACTTAAAAATGGTTTACATGGTTTTTTTTAAAGATATATAGTGCTTTGAAAAAAGATGTAGGGAAGTAACTTCAGGACATTCACTTCCTCCACGTTTACTTCTTCTGAGAGCATTGTGAATAAAGGCAAATCCTTGGGGTCCTGCCCTGGAAGCCTTCTCCTCACTCAGAATGCAGAGGTGCTTGGACTCTGTCTAGAGGGATTCCTCTCCATCACCTTCTGAAGTCTCTCCACCCCACCCCTGGAGGGGACGCCTTGGCGCCTCTCTCCCACCCTCCCCCAAGTCCTCTGTGTCACTTCCAAGGCTGTGTGGCACTCCCTTCAGTGTGGGAAGGTGGGCATAACAGTTCTCAACACCACTAGCTAAGGTTTAATAGGACACACACCCCCAATCCTGTGCTGGTGTGAAGACCGTCTGGGCAGAGACCACCATGGCTCCTGTCCCTCTGCAGCCCCTCAGGGGAAACAGAAGATCACCTGGACAGAGTAGTCAGCTTACTGAGTGGCAGTGCCATGGAGAGCCGCAGCCTTGGCCCCACTGTCCACTTAGGAAGCAGGCCAGATACCTGGAAACAGTGTTCTAAATCACCTACTGGGCTGGTAACCAGTGTGACTTCTGCTTGCACTCTAAATCCCTCAAACCAGGTGGGCCAGTTTGCTGTAGTTTCACCACCACAGGTCCAGGCACATGGCAAGGACAGGGCTATGGAGCAGCTGTAGGGTGTACATGAGCAAACATAGGGAAGGCCTATCAGGCTGGAGGACTTCAGCTCTGAGCCAGTTCACTTTGGATTCTGTGAGACCAAGTAAAGACAAAGGAACACTGTGGGTAAAAGGTCTCATGCCAAGCTTTATTCCTTGGCAGATTGAGTGGTAGAATTACATCTGCATCTGGCATGTCCAGAATCTGTCTCAGCCTCTGGCAGCCCAAGGGGAGCACTGGGCGGAGCTCTTTATATAGCTACACAGACAATGATGGCTCATTGGCAAAGGGTATGCAGTAAGCTAAGTACTACATCACTGCACTGTACGTGCACAGTGGGTGAGTAGATTAGGATCAGGTGAGGATCCTGGCAATGGGAACTTCTGTTTTCCCTCCAAGGCCCTAAACATTGTTTGAAGAAGAATGAACAGCACCTCTTTATAAATACCATAGAAGCAGTTACAGATAGGGCTAAAAAAGCAAATCCTAGGCCAGGTGCTAAATCTTCCAGGATAGAAAAGACAGTAAGTATCTTGTGTAGTCACAGGAAAACCACCCATTTGTATATAAAATGGCAGTAACAAGGAAAGGGGTGGGCAGGGTTGGGAGCCTTGCAGAAACCAAGGCAAAATCGAAATGTGTGGGGAGTCCCTGTTAATTCAGGAAATTGGTCATTACCTGAATTCATGTTTAGTGAATTTGCTTTCAGGTAATTGGAGTCTCCAGCCCACTGACTGCCAATCGACCAACCCTGGTCCATATAAAGTGCATTTTCAGATTTCTCAGGAAACAATATTTGTCACATAGAAACAGCAGGAGAGAGATAACATACCAATATATGTATTAAATATTAAAGTTATCTGACCTATTCATGACAAATAATTCCAGGTTCCAGGGGACACAGGAAATAAAGAATTGCATTTATCTGCTTAAATATGTTAAGAACCATGAGAGGAACGTTCTCATGAGCAGGTGAAGCTGGCAGGAAACACAGCTGCTGAGCTTCTGAGGCAGGGTGGGGTGGGGGAGCCACAGTGTGCGGCAGCATAAAGGAGCCTGCCTTGTTAGTCTAAGAAAAATATCATTAGGGAGGAAAACTACCAGTGAAAACTCTACCATCATATATCATGCACCCTGAAGCCAGATATGCTGGAAGGTTTTTGTTTATACACTGTCTGGAATTTTCCGTACTTTTGCCATTGACCAGTGGAGAGACAGCCTTGGAGCTGGCTCATTAAGGCCTTAGAGAAAGGGGCCAGGGGACTGAGCATCTCACCCAGAGGGAAGGCTTCTGATCATGTTAAAGCAAAACGGAGCTGACAGCTTCCTGTGCTGTGCTCTTAGTTCAAGAGTGAAGCTGCAACAAAGCCCTGGAATTCCATTCCCTTCTCTTTCCCGCCATTGTTGTCCCCAGCAATGTCCTACATGAGCGTGCGGTTTCTCTTTTGGGCCCCACACTTGCATTTTACTTAGTTATTAATGCCTCTTTACCTCTCTGCCCTGTCTTCTTCTTTTTCCTTTTTTCTCTCTCCTTTTTCCTTTTATATAGCTACTTGGTCATTTGTCTCTGAGTTGAAGTTGGTGTTCTGGTACTAAAAATGAACATAAAACACACACAAACAGTGTGAACACTCCTTTCTGGAAACTCCTCTTTACAGTATTTGGGCTCATAGAGTGAAAACGACAAGAGTGTGTGTGCTTTAATATGGTTTTACAACAGAATCTACAGAGGTTGGATTGCACCCTTGTTGGTAGGTGGAGTATCCCTGGAAAGATGGAGTGATTTGGAAAAGAAGCTTGAACTTACAGCAGGAAATTGGAACCAAGCGCATGGACCTAGGTAGTTGTGAAATGGCTTTTCTTGGTCTAGACATCACTGCACCTAATATCTAAGGGACCACTCCTGAATAGTGGTTGTTAAATATGGCATTTCAAACTGACACTTAGAAACAAAGTCTCAAACAGGGCGAGATTTAATCGCTGGGCATCCCTCATGCAACTGTGACCTCTGGGCTGCATGTTCTACTTTGCAAGGCAGATTACCTCTATACTCAGTATCTTAGACACCAATTTCCCTTTGGTTATCTCCATCCATGATTCAAGGGTGTGAAGGAAAGAACCTCTTCGCCAATGTTTAGGTCTGAGTGTCTTAGGGATTCCATGAGTCCCTGAGGCCATGACCCTGTAGAGGTTGTCTATGGCAGGGCCAGACTTGGGAGAGTCTCCTTTTAACACTAATTTATGAGTGTTTGGCCTTAATTCATTATGGAAGTTGGTCTTTCTTTGCCTTTTCCTGCTCAATTATCTTAACGATCTTCTTTCTTCCCCAAACATTTGTACCCAGTTACTAATTTTTGCTCAATAGAGTTAACTCAGTTAAAAGAAATCATGTCCTGTGCTAGCCCACAATACCCCCCCTCCCACAGAATATGCCCTTAGGGTATACCAGGTGGTGCAGTATTTAACTCTTTGTTCAAACCAGTAACTTTAAAACCTCCGTCCTGACCAGTGTGTCAAAATGAACTGAGATCATTTATTTAAAATAAAGATTCTCAGGCCCTGCCCCAGACCTCCTCAATAAAATCTCTGAGGACAGAGTCATGAATTTTGTCTTTTTGTTTAACAGTCCTTGAGTGACTCTGATTCACAACTGATTGTTACAATTCCTGGCACAAACTGTGACACACATTTATATTTTGCTTAAAAATCCAACTTTTAAAAAATTTAACCAAAGCCCTCTCAGCTTTATAATAAATCTTCCATCTTGTTTTTATCAAAATATAAAACTCTTTACTAAGTTTAGAAAGATAGCCTCTAAAACTATTTTCCTTTCTCAGAATATTTTTTCCTCCTTTTCTCTTTATTTTGGGAGGTTTCCTTAAGCTTGTCTTCCATTTTACTAACTTAGTATTCTGACATACCAAGTCAGATCTTTTATTTCATCTTCTATCCAACTGGATTCCTTTCTTATCCCATTTAGCTTTTCAAGAAAACCTTAGCTTCATGACTGACTTCAGTCTTATTTTGTAAAGTCCATGTTTTCTTACATATCTTTGAGTCCATAGCAGATGCTGCCTTAAACTGTCTCCTTTTTCTGCAACAAATCTTTTATACATTTATGTTCCCTCTGCCTTCTGAGTACTATATTTTCCTTCTTATATTAAGAGTTTCTCCCATATGACTCAGAGTTCAATCAGGGAAACAGAAACAATCTGGATGTTTTAAACAGATAAGTTACATACAGAAAATTGGCTGCAGAGATGACAGAAGAGACGAGGGGCCACACAGGGATGCTGGAGAGATGGAAAGCCACAGTGCTGGGGGCACAGAGCCAGGCTACCTGGCGAGGCTGGGCCCTCCACGGCCTGAGGCTGCGCAGGAAGAGGCTGTCCTGTCTAGTGAGAGCTGGAGCCACAGGCGGACACAGCCATTGTGGGGTGGGGTGGGGGGGCCTTCTGAAGTAGAGAGAGGACATCCTGACCTCTTCCTTCCACCCTCTCCAGTCCCTCATCTGGGCCTCCGGAGAATGAGAAAGCCTTTGATACAGAGCAGTATCACAGGGCCTGGATCTAAGCAAGCGGAACAAGCGACCTCTACATTGCGGGCTACTTTTGTTTCCCTTCTACTCTTTTTCGAATAATAAGGGTTCTATATAGGCCAAGCATTTGTGCCAAAAGGATTCCTCTTGGAAAGTATCTCATGTCTTAACTGGTGTGATCCACTAACTGGGAAACAGAGGAAAGGATCTGGGGGCTCTCCTGTCTGCTTTTGCAAAGCCTCCCTGCCAGGCCAGCTCCCTTGTGTCTGAGCCTCCTCCTGGGTCTGCAGCTGCATCGTCAGGGCCCAGCTCTGCCACTATGGGCCCCTGTGTGCCGTGGCTACCTCAGTGGCCTCCCAGCCCGACCAACTGCTTATGCCTTGGCCTCTGCTTGATCCTGCTGCCTGAGAAATTTTACAGTGTCCACCGCTAGTCACCCCCTGGCAGGGCTCCTGAAGCCACACAAGGGAGACCTTGACCTAGCTCCTAAAGATACTGTTAATGGAAGGTGCTGACTGCTTCTGCAGAGACCTCGACCCCCAGTGCTGCAGTCTGGGCTCCCATGCCCTCGCTGTGGCCGCCAATGACTCCCTTGTCCAGTGTGGGGACATCAGAAGTGAGAGCCAAGGGAAACTGCGGAAGTGGGTCAGGCCTCTGATGACCAAGGGAGGCCCAGAGGAAGGGGGCCTTTAAGGCAGAGGGAGGAGCGTGGCCACAGCCTGGGAATGGAAGAAGCTGGGCACAATGGTGGGCCTTCAGGATGGAGGGCTGAGCAGCGGGGAGGGCACACTTTGAAATCTGAGTCAGGTGGCATAGATTGGGAAGGGCCTTACACACCAATGTGTTCAGCCCTTATGCTGCAGGAAATGGGGCATCCAGTGAACACAGGTATCAGCATCACATGTGAGTCTCAGCAAGAAATCCCTCTGGCTACAGTGAGTGGAACCAGTCAAAGAGAATTAGTCCAGAGACTGGGGGGCCAGTTAGAAGGTTGAGGCTAGAGATGAAGCAGCCCATAGCGAGGGTAGCAGAGGGATGGGAGAAACAGACTGGTCAGGAGAAATTACAGTGCCAGGCAGGGCCGTCGGTTGGGCGTGGGGTGTCAGGGGCAGAGGTAACTGAAACTGAGGCCTTCCTGGTGTGGGCGACCAGAGGAAGGTAGCAGACACTGAAGGGAACCCAGCTCAGAGGAGCTTCAGGGAAGACCTGCTTTCACTTTTTTTTAACTGGATGAGTTTGAGACACTTGCGGAAAATCGGCAACTACATGTCTCTGGGGTGCAACCGCTACCTACCATCTGTAACAATGCTGTTGATGTAGGTACTATTAATGTCCAATTAACAGTGCTACATTCCTATATAAACTCTGCCATGGATGACACTGAAAATGTTCCATTTGGAAATCTTCCAGATGTTCTTTCCAAGATCCTGCCCGGGACACAGGTTAGCTTTTAAATGGACCGTTTTTATTAGAGTGTGTCTTGTAATGACACTTATTCAAAGTTTTATAGGTCAGCAGGTCCACCTACAGTCAGACAGATTAGAACCCCACGGAGAGGGCACCAGAAGCCTGCGCCTGCACGCACCGAAGTCCTTCGCGGGCCTGGATGGTTTCTCAGGGAGCCATGCCTCACAATTACCAAGCAGGACAAACAAGGCTGTCTCTCTGAGCAAACATGGCCAAGTCAGTAACTGTGAAATTTGGTCTCTATCAAAAAGGTCCCCAGAGCGCCTGAAACGCATTTAGAGCCGTTTCATAGAGAAGCTGTTCTAGGAACACGATGGGCCTTGTACAGCACCTTTAAAATAACAACTTCCCATTAAGCCATGAACACTAAGGAAAATATTTCTTGCAAATATTTTTCAACCAACTTCCAACAGAGCATTGCCTTATACAGCTGCCCTGCCTGAAACACTGCTTTAGCTCTGTGAGGAGCTATAGGACCTCCTGCTGACCTGAACATGCTCTCAGGGCGTGGCTCTTTCCTAGGAGCAAGACGGAGTGAGGAATTCTCCACATCATTTGTAATGTGAAATTGAAATATTCTTTGGCTCTGTTTCATAAAAATACCAGAATGAAGGTAATGGTAAGGTGGACATGGATTTACTATTGAAATTCCATTCTTTCTTTAAAAAAATAGTTAAGAGCACCTACTAGATGCCAGGCACTGTTAGAGGTGCTCAGAGATAAGAAGCTGAATTATAAGGTCTCTTGTCTTGTCATCAAGTCCACATTCTAATGTGAAGAGAAAGAGAGTAAACAAGAAAACATATAAATGAGCAAACTAATTTCAGCTTGTGTGGAGTGGTATGAAGAACTATAAACAGGGGGCATGGAAAAATGTTAGGGTGGGGTGTGCAGTTTTCACTGTCAGGAATGTGCAAACATTTCACTGTCAGAATATTTCATGACATGAAAATTACATAAAATTCAAATTGGAGCACCCATAAATAAAGCTTTATTGGAACATAGCCCTGTTTATGTATCGTCTACCATTGACTTGGGCTGTAACGGCAAAGTTGAGTCATTTCAACAGAGACAGCAAGGCCTGCAAAGCCAAAACGTTTACTATGTGGTTCTTTACAGAAATAGTTTTCTGATCTGTTCTAGATTTAAGAAAATGAGAAGGAAATGTTAAGAATGCAGATTCTAAATGTTAAAATTGAGAGTGTTGTGTCTTTCATGTTACATTATGAATAACAAAAAAATCACAGAAATATTCTCCCAGTATTCAAAAACTATTATCCAATTCAAGAAAGAAATCTCTCACATCATCACCAAACAAGTGACGATCTGTCCTACTTCTATGTTGTTTCACTTTCTTCTTAATCAAAATGAACAAAAATATCAGCCAACATTCGTGATGTGAGTGATTTATTTGCTGAATCAGACAGTAATCAAGCATTATTCCTAGCCTGATTTGGGGGTGCTAGTGCTGGAAATAGTATAAAAACTGGTAGTGGTATCAGGGAAGATGGTGCAGTAGGAATCTCCAGAAATCCATCTCTCCACCTAGATAACAAATGTACTATCAGAATATGATGCAACTATTTTATAACTCTGGAGTCTACTAGAAGGCTTGCAGCTTCCAGGCAAAGGTTAGGCCTTTAAATTGAGGGTAATTCTGTCACAATCAACAATTAGCACTGTAGAGCCTGTGCAGCCCCAAGCCCCAAGTCCCCATTCCTCAGCCTTATGGCAGCCAATGCATAATATTTCACCCAACAGCAACAGAATGCACATTCTTCTCAAGGGCACATGGGACATTTTGCAAAATAGACCATATGTTAGTCCACAAAACAAGACTCAAGAGATTCAAAAAGACAGACATTACATAAAATGTCTTCTCTAACTGCAACAAGATGAAGTTAGAAATCAGTAACAGAAGGAAAATAGAAGTTCACAAATGTGTGGAAAATACATAACACACTCTTAAACAGCTAAGGGAGCCAAAGAAAATATCACAAGGAAATTAGAAAATATTTAAAGATGAATGAAAACAAAATACCATATATCAAAACTTGTTGGGATGCAGTGAAAGCAGTGCTAAAAGGGAAATCTATAGCTGTAACCACCAACATTAAAAAAGAAGAAAGCTCTCAAATCAACCTGACTTTATTTATTAAGAAAAGAAGAACAAATTCGTTATGCTTCAGAAGATTGGAGACTGACGAAAATTAGGCTTGGGGTGGATTAATGATTGTGCATTGACCATTGACCCCCCTATACAGAATTTTATTGTTGTTAACAACCATTTGATCAACAAATATGAGAGATGCCCTCACACAAAAAAAAACAAAAAACAAAAAACAAAACAAACAAACAAACAAACAAAAAAATATATATATACACACACTTCCAATTGTAAAATAAATAAGTAACCGGGATGTAATGTATAGCATAAGGAATATAGTCAAAGTATTGTAACAACTTGGTATGGTGATAGCTGGTACCTAGAATTATCATGTATATAAATGTTGAATCACTGTGTTGTACACCTGAAACTAATGTAATACTGTGTGTCAACTACCCTTCAATAAAAAATAATTATCCAGAAAAAAGAAAAGAAGAACAAACTAAACCCAAAGCTAGCAGAAGGAAAAAAATAATAAAGAGCAGAGATAAATGAAAGAGAGGCTAGAAAAACAATAGAGAAAATAAACAAAACAAAAAGTTGTCCCTTTGAAAAGAACAACAATATTGACAAAATTTTAACTAGACAGCTAAGAAAAAAAAAGAAATAAGGCTGAAATTACTAAAATCAGAAATGAAAGTGAGGACATTACTACCAACTCTACAAAAAAACAAGGGATTAATAAGAGAGTACTGAGCACAAACGTTTCACAACAAACTGGATGATCCAGATAAAGGTGTCCAAGCCGCCTCCTTCCCAGTGAAAATGCCCCGCCCATCCATCCCATTGAAGTTTCCAGCTTCCTCCACCCTGATTATTTCCTATCCTTACTAACCCTGCTTTCATTTTAAATCTTAGCATTTGCCACTATCTAATATATATCCACTCGATTTGTAAACACCATGAAAGCAGGATTTCTCTTTTGTCTGTTTTGTTACATCTTTTTGCATTGTTGCTGCAGCCCCTACACTTAATAGTCATTCAGAAACTGGCTGTTGAACGAATGCTTGACTACAATGTGTAGGGCTTAATAACTGCCAGGAAGTGAGTGCTTGTGTCTTTGGAGGCAGAGGAAGGATATGTAAGGAAGCAAGGGCCCAGTATTGAACATTTCCACTGCAGACGAGGGTTTTGTGATTCAGAATTATATTGCTATGTCCATAGGTAGCCACTTGGTAGCAAACACGCTGCGGTCCTTTTGAAAGGCATAATCATTCCCAAACTCAACGTTTTTTCAGAGGCAGAAAATGAGGACAAAAGATGAGGTGACAGGGGTCATAGTCGAGACTGATTTTTTTTTAAAACGTATTTTTACCTGCAGTGCGATTAAAGGAATCAGCGAAGGACAGCCTGAAGCAGAAAGCATGAGCAAGGAATGGGAGAACCCTTATTTGAGAGAAAAAGACACGGCAAGTCAAGAGAAAAGCCAGCACACGGGGCCAAGCGTGATACAACCTTTGGCTTTTGTGGCGTAACCCAAATATAACTGGAACCCACTTGGCGTAGCTTCAGCACATAAGTTTTGATTCAAAGAATCACAGTCTGCTGAAAAAAAATAAATGAAATCATTTCCAACTTATACTTGGGGGAAAATTGCCATGAAATGTGGAGAGAACTACACACTGAGGGCACAGCCTGTCATGCTGGGTCCTGTCTGTTCTCAGTACTCAGCACGGGAAGCACAGCTGAGCCCAGAAACCTCTTCCTCCTTCCCTCCCAGCTCCCAGTCTAAATCCTCTCCATGGCCCAAGTCCTGCTACTCCCCATCCTCCCTCTGCCCTCCTTTCATCTCCAGCTTTCTTTCTCCTGGGTAACCTGTCCTTTGCAACGTCACTCCACATCCTCACTCACCTGGTCGTGTGTCTGTCTTACCTGTTGCCTCAATTCTGCATCACAAATCCAGGCTCTGAGCTGACAAAACTCGAATACTCTGGAGAGCGGTAGAGGAGGTCCAGGAAAGGCTGTGACCACAAAACATAATTTTCTTCCCCATCACAGTGGAATAAGTCTCTTTTCCCTCCCTGGATTTCAAGTGTCTTAAAATATCTGATTTCAAAAGAAGGAGGAGGAAGAACCCCTCCGACAAGACAGAAATACTAGTGAGAAGAGAAATCTCTCTCTTTGACCAGGGATTTCAGCCAAGTGAGCTAAAAGGCCAGGATTCTTCTTAACCACCCATGCCGCAAGACGTAAACGAATCTATTTACTCAGCAAAATATTTCCTTATTATATTTTGAGTAATTTCCCATTGAAAACAAACAGTGCATGTCAAAAAGCTCCAAGTGTCCCTCAGGCCCTTGAGGTGAGAACGCACCCATCTCAGTCATCTTTGCTCTCCTTTCAAGAAAGAAGGCCAAACAAGTTTATTTTTACTTTTGTCTCTCTATTTTGACTTAACCAAATGCCACTGCTCAGTTGAGCTTTGAAAAAGACAAAGAAAAGCAGCAAGCATCTTAGTTTAGACTGACTACAGAACACCCATGGTTCACCAACTCAGACACAGGGAGCCTGGCTCTCATGAAGTCTTCACTTATTAACCACTGAAAAAGAAATAAAAGTCACTTCCCTTTTCCTTTTCTAATGATTTATCAGTACAATTCACTGGACAATCTACTCTTTCCCTACTGATGTAAATTGCCACTTCTGGTAAATTTATGATTAATTTTAATATCCTGTATGGTAAGTCCACTTCCCTTATTTCCCTTACCCTTTAAAAATTATTGTCTTTTATATTTATTATTCTGGGTGAAATTCAGAATCATCTGATTTTGTTTAAAAAAAAAACCTGTATCAGGATTTATTTATTAAATTAGGGTGCCCTTAACATAATTGTAATTTTATCTTTTTAAATAGTCTTTTTTAAAAGTTTGCTGTTTCCTTCAAACAGGGGGTAATCCAGAGGTGGTGGGCCCTGGAGGAGGTCAGGTTATCAGTCATGAGCTCTCCAGGTGAGGGGCAGATCATTGAAGACCAATCCCCTGGGCTCTTCAGCTGACTGCCTGAAAGCCTCAAGAACATAGGGCTCTTGCAAGAAAGGACACAAGCAGTCTTTTCCTTTAGGCTAGGCAGTGTCCTCAGAAAGGAACTATCTTCTCTTCCAGAAGATTTCGTGCTGGCTTAGTTTTCTGAGACCCAAGTGAAGGAAAAGAGTCATAGATCTCACCACTGAGGAAATCAACTTTCACTAAGCCTTTATTTTCAATATGGTATCTCACTCCCACTTTTCTGTTTATGCTGGGCATGCCCAAATCCATAACCTGGCAGATTCACACTCTCCAAAGAGACAACCTCCAGTCTTCTGCAGAAAATGAGAAGTAGTGACATGACAATGTAGGGTTAGGGAAGGGATCCATCCTTCATGCCTTGTGTGTGTGTGTGTGTATATACACACACACACACACACACACAAAATAGGATATACATAAATATATCTTATATATCCTATTTTGGAGAATATAAAAACTCATTTTTCTTGGTATACATCCCAAGAGTGGAATTGCTAGATGGTAGGATATACAAATGTTTAGCTTTAGTAGATATTGCTAAATAGTTTTCTGAAGTGGTTTGTACTTCCAATTTGCTGATTTCATCTCCAAGATATCTTTGCTGTCTATGCCGTTGCTTTCTTTTTCCTTCTATATACTTAGGGTTTATTTTCTAATTTCCTTAGAAGGAGGCTTGAATCATTGATTTTCAACTTTTCTTTTTCTATTATATTCATTTAAAACTATAAATTTCTCTTTAGTCAGAAACTCGATTCCTCAAGTTTTGATATGCCAAATTTGTATTATTATTGAGCTCAAAATATCTCATAACTCCTATTGTGATTTCTTCTTTTGATACATGTGTTATTGAAGTTGAGATTTCCTATTTATCTTTCCATTATTGATTTCAAGTATAATTCTAGTGTGGTTAAATAATGTTTTCTATATGTTCCTAGCCCTTAAGCTTTTTTAAGACTTAATCTATGATTCAGCATATGGTCTACTTTGGTAATGTTCCATGTGAACTTGAAAAGAATTGTGGTCTGCAGTTGTTGGCTGTGATGTCTTATATTTGTTAGGTTCAGTTCTTCCATGTTTCTATTAATTTTTTTCTCTACATATTTCCATCACTTATAATCAGTTACTGAGAATGGTCTATTAAAATCTCCAGCTCTAATTGTGGATTTTTAATTTCTATCTTCATTCAGTTCTTTCAACTTTTGCTTTGTATCTTTTATAACTGTTAGGTGTATACAAATTTTAAATTATTGTCTTCATGAGTCAGCTCCTTTATCATTATGGAAATTCTCCTGTCTCTATTAACATTTCTTACCTTAGGTCCTATTGTTTGCTATTAATACAGCTATATCAGCTATCTTGGTTGGTGTGTATATATGGCATATTTTTTTCTTACTAGTTTTCCATTTTCCTGTATCCTTATAAATAAAGCAAGTCTCTCCCCAACAGTATTTTATTTAAAGTGTGTCTCTCATAAACAGCATGTAGTCAGTTTCTTTTTTTTTTTATTAACCAAATTGGCAAATGGGCTCAGTGAAGCAAGTAGCTGGTAATTGTCACATCACCTCCAAACTGGAATTCCAACTATCTAGTGCTCTTTGCGTCCAAATATGTCTTTAAATATATCATTTTGGAGAATTTCAGGATCTGTCTAGTTATTGTAGCAAGGACATGGGTCTACTGTGACCCACTCCATCCTGCCGTGAAGTACAAATCTCTGAATCTTTGTCACTAAATAACACACTTAACTAGTCATGGTTCCTGTGATAACTGCTTTATTTGATTGAACTGTGGCTATTTTTCATTTTACTTTTTGATAGACTTATCTCTTTACCTCTAAGGACATAGACACTGTGCACCCCAGATGTCACTGGCTCTTTGATATCTAAAAAAAAAAAAAAAAACCACTGACTCTCTCTACCACACTCAATGAGAAATCTAACATCTGCTCTAACATGTTGGCCAGTTTATAAGGACTTACATTTTCATGGTGGATTTTGCTTAGATTATGCGTCTTACCCTCTCACTATCTCTCGCAGCCTTTGCCACAGCTGTGTGATACCCACAGCTTCACTAGGGCCCCAGTGTGTTCCCGATTCCTTTTTCCTTTATTCCCTGTCAACCTCTCAGTCACCACAAACCTTCTACAAAGCTTTTACTGAACCTGAAGGTGAAGAAAGGATTGTGAATTACAGCAGTGCAAGAAAACATGGCATCAAATGAGGCATCTTCTTAAAAAAGCTTTGGTCATCCTGACATGAAAAATTTCTCAGGAGCCTCCTTTCTCCACAGGAGATGATTCTTTCACCAGATGAAGTTGACTTCTTTCTCTCATTGGATCTTGACTTAGTCTTAGGCCACATTTTAGTTCTCTACCCCTATTCCAGTCTACAACTCACAAACACGCTGCGCTAGAAAAGGTGTGTGTGGTTTCGAGACCTTCCGCTTACCAGCACCAAAGTAGTCGCATGCAACTGTGAGTTCCAGTCTTCCTGTGTCTGTGTTGAAAGGGCCAAGACAGAGGTTTCCTTTTTTCTTTTGACATAACTTATGCTATGATTTTTTTCTCTATATATATTCCTATCCTTGACCTATAGGAACTTCTCTTTCAATAACATTTGAACCTAAATTATTGATCACAACCAAGCAAGAAATCGTATCTGTTCACTTTCCCTCACTCTCAAACAAGACATTTTAATATCTTTTTACTTCATAGCCCTCAGCTCCAAATTACTGTTGAAATAATCGAAGCTTTTGGATCCAAAGTACTAATAATACTTTTTTTACATTATGTATATTACCTTAGCAATCTTTAGGGGTAGCAACCTAAAAATATTAGGGGCAACCCTTCCTCCGCTCACTGCTCTTTTCTATCCTACTTGTTTTTGCAGAAACCAGGTAAATACCTGGGCAGATTTCTCTGCTATGTATTTAGTTGGTTAGTTCAATGGGAATTTGGAAGTGGTAAGGAAATTACCTGCAGGCTTAAATGCAAGGAAGGTTATCTATATCTTGAACTAAACTAGAAATCCATCAATTTGCTTTTACTGAAGCAAGGTCTCCTATAAAAATTCATTCCTTAGATTATTTCAAGTCCAATTTTTAAACATAAATCTGTACTCCCCCCCTTAATCCTACCTAAATTACTCCTTTAACTTTCTCCCCCCACACTGACCTGCCCATCACACTCTTAGGGCCACATCCTGATACTTGCCTAGTAAGAGTTTATTCAAGGAATGAAAATTTATTCTAATATTCATCCCAGTCTGTTTTCATTTTTAAATGCCTTATACATTTCCACTGCATAACACAGACTTTATTCCTAAAATTCTGTTTAAAATTGATTTTTTTGGTACATTAAATGCACCAGCAGAGCTGTTATTTAAAGGAAGCTTTCAGTGAATCATTTTGCAAAGAAAGAACTTTTATGCAATGTGAATAAACTCTATCCCAACCCCTTTCTACCTCCTTTTCCCACTAACAACAATAACAACAACAACAAAAATCTTTTATAAATTTGGATTTCTGAATAGTAAATGGAGTTTACCATACTTCATTTAAAAACCAAATATAAACATTTACAGACTCTACACGAAAGCTCTCTCAGATCCATATAAATAATTATACATTCTCTCTTTCTGAGAACTTACTTTCTTTCATTGCTTTCACTGTCTTCTTTCTTATTTTAACAGATTTTTTTCCCCCAGACTGTGCAGATGCCTAAAGGGAGCTGAAATGGGAAGCAAAAAAAGACTAAAGAGAAATAATGTTTTTCTTTGTAAGCATTACAAACCTCTTAATTTTTCTTCCTGAGCTCAAAGCTCCTTTAACTTTGTTCTGTCATTACTATTAGCCTTTCAGAGATAAAACAAACATGCTAAAGAGCACGATCACACTGGCAGATTTTTACACTTGCTGTTCTCTTGGGCAATGAAGCCAGCGGCCTAGAAAAATCAATTCATTTGCTAGCATTTCACTTTCTGGTAAGAACCACCACTCCAACATGAATGTCCATACCCATTTCAGGAATCTCTTTACACAGTATTTTCCTAGCACCGCAATCCTGATGTAGTTCATAATGATGACTGTTACTGGGATGGAGGTTCCAAAAATGAGAAAACCTTGCAGTGAAAGATAAGCTTTTGCAGTTGTCCAAGAAACACAATAAAGTAGTGTTTGAGCCGCGGTGCTTGCTAATAGGACCTGCTTCTGATGATTAAGGGAGAGTTCTCAGTAGGCTTCATGCTGAAGTAATTAGCAGAATTTTTGGTTATATTCTGACAAGTTCAGTACAGAGTCGTTTGGTTTCTCTCTACAGTCTCAACACACATGGAAACACATGTGGCACTGACTGGAGTTTTTCTGCTTTAGATGTGTTGACAAAATATATTTTTAAATGTTATTCACAAGCCCATTACATTCCCCAACCCTACAGGATGTGAACCCACCTTCCAGTCAAAGGGTGAAGTCTGCAGAGAGCCCTGCAGCCACCAGAGTGTGTATAGCACCCCAGTCCAGCACCACCCTGCCCCAGCCTTGTCCCTGGCCTCAACCCAAGCCGTTGCTGGGACCCGGCTCAGCGCAGGAAAGCTCTGCATTGCAGGCAGGGAGGACACCGGGCTGGGAGGCTCGCTAGCTCTTCTTCCTGCCCTTCCAAGGGTTCTGTGTTGCTGGGGCCCGAGCACCAGGCTGCCAGCAGTAGTTAGTGTTAAGTCTTCGAAGGCACTCTGAATGACTAATGAGCCCAGAGTAAATAAAATCACCAAGTCCTTGCGGTTCCTCCCCCCAGTATTTCCCACCTGTCTGGGGTTCATCCCCCACTATCACATTGACCTTCTCTTGCCCCCAGTATTCTTTTCTTCAAAACATTCTTCTACTGCACCCAAAGTAGTATTTTCTAAAATGCAAATGTGACTGTGTGTCTTCCCTTCCTGTCGCTGGCTCCCCGGGCCTTCAGGATTGAGTTCAGGTTCTTTGGCATGGCTTCAGTGGAGTGATCATATCATTGTTTTGTCCAAACTCATCACTACTGAGAGAAGGTGGGAGAGGGTATTTATGATGCCAGACCAGCAGGTGTAAATTGAGAATGTCCCCAGTACATGGGGCCACATGTCACCCAGAGCATAAAGTACCTTCATGAGCTGATCCCAGCTAATCCTTCCTGTCTCACTTCCCACCCTTTCCCATTTCTGCACATGCAGTTCTCACTGCCTTGAACCCCATTCTCCTTACCACCCACCTCTTCATCTGGATGGTGCCAAGTCAGTCTTTCAGGTCCCTGCTTGGGCAAAACATAAAAATCTACCAGTGTGATCTATTTCTATGACCTTCCCTGACCTCTTAAGTCCAAGCTAAGTGCTATCTTTGGGGACTCTCTCTTCCCCCATGCTGGCTCTGGCCTTAGCAGTGACCACACCCCATTATCTACTTGTCTTTCTCCACCCAGATATGGCTAAGCTCCCTGTGAGCAGAGATGCTGGTGTTGGTTGGCTCTGAATATGTACAGCATGGACTGAATGTTTGTGTCCTGCCAGAATTCCTATGTTGAAATCCTAACCCCCAAGGTAGTGATGTTAGTAGGTGGGGTCTTTGGGACGCACACAGGTCTTGAGGGTGGAGCCCTGATGACTGGGATTAGTGCCCTTTTCATAGAGATCCCTTTACTGCCTCCACCATGTGAAGACACAGAAAGACAACTGTCTGTGAATAAGGAATCAAGTCCTCACCAGACACCAAATCTGCTGGCACCTTGATCTTGGACTTCCAGCCTCTGGAACTGTGAGAAATAAATTTCTGTTGTTTACAAACTACCCAGTCTATGATACTCCATTATAGCAGCCTGAAGTGACAGAGACAACATAATGAGTGAATTTATGAGCCCCAAGGGCCACTAGAAGTGCAGCAGTAGAGATCTGGGGAGATTTCAAAAAGATGGTATTTGATCCAGACTCTGGGTGGTAGTAGGGAACCTGAGGGATGTGGGGACATAATCAGGGGAGCCTGAGGAGAGCATGGGGGACCACAGCAACCTCTCTGATTTGGGCTTGCTTTACCCTGAAGTTGTGGCACAAGATAAATTATTGTCATCTGCAATGGCTGATAAGAAAAAAGTAATTTAAAATATAATGATGGGGAAAGGCAAGGAAGAAGTTAAACTGTCCCTGTTTTCAGATCACATGATATTATACATAGAAAACCCTAAAGAATCCACTCCAAAACTACTAGACCTAATATCTGAATTCAGCAAAGTTGTAGGATACAAAATTAATACACAGAAATCTGTTGCATTCCTATACACTAATGATGAACTAGCAGAAAGAGAAATCAGGAAAACAATTCCATTCACAATTGCATCAAAAAGAATAAAATACCTAGGAATAAACCTAACCAAGTAAGTGAAAGACCTGTACTCTGAAAACTACAACACATTCATGAAAGAAATTAAAGAAGATACCAATAAATGGAAACACATCCCATGCTCATGGATAAGAAGAATTAATATTGTCAAAATGGCCATCCTGCCTAAAGCAATCTATAGATTCAATGCAATTCCTATCAAAATACCAACAGCATTCTTCAACGAACTATAGAAAATCATCCTAAAATTCATATGGAACCACAAAAGACCTCAAATAGCCAAAGCAATCCTGAGAAGGAAGAATAAAGCAGGGGTAATTATGCTCCCCAACTTCAAGCTCTACTACAAAGCCACAGTAATCAACACAATTTGGTACTGGCACAAGAACAGACCCATAGACCAATGGAACAGACTAGAGAGCCCTGATATAAACCCAACCAAATATACTCAATTAATATATGATAAAGGAGCCATGGACATACAATGGCGAAATGACAGCCTCTTCAACAGCTGGTGTTGGCAAAACTGGACAGCTACATGCAAGAGAATGAAACCCCATATTTAAAAGTAAACTCAAAATGAATCAAAGACCTGAATGTAAGTCATGAAACCATAAGACTCTTAGAAGAAAACATAGGCAAAAATCTCTTAAATATAAAATGAACAACTTTTTCCAGAACGCATCTCCTTGGGCAAGGGAAACAAAAACAAAAATGAACAAATGGGAGTACATCATGCTAAAAAGCTTCTGTACAGCAAAGGACACCATCAGCAGAACAAAAAGGCATCCTAACAGAATGGGAGAATATATTTGTAAATGACATATCTGATAAGGGGTTAACATCCAAAATATATAAAGAACTCACATGCCTCAACACCCAAAAAACAAATAACCCGATTAAAAAATGGGCAGAGGATATGAACAGACACTTCTCCAAAGAAGAAATTCAGATAGCCAACAGGCACATGAAAAGATGCTCCACATCACTAATTATCAGGGAAAAGCAAATTAAAACCACAATGAGATATCACCTCATAGTAGTAAGGAGGGCCAACATAGAAAAGAGTAGGAACAACAAATGCTGGTGAGGATGTGGAGAAAGGGGAACCCTCCTACACTGCTGGTGGGAATGTAAACTAGTTCAACCATTGTGGAAAGCAATATGGAGGTTCCTCAAAAAACTAAAAACAGAAATACCATTGACCTGGGAATTCCACTCCTAGGAATTTACCCTAAGAATGCAGGATCCAAGTTTCAAAAAGACATATGCACCCCTATGTTTATTGCAGCACTATTTACAATAGCCAAGAAATGGAAGCAACCTAAGTGTCCATCAGTAGATGAATGGATAAAGAAGATGTGGTACATATACACAATGGAATATTATTCAGCCATAAGAAAATAAATCCTACCATTTGCAACAAAATAGATGGAGCTAGAGGGTATTATGCTCAGTGAAATAAGCCAGGCAGAGAAAGACAAGTACCAAATGATTTCACTCATTTGCAGAGCATATGAACAAAGAAAAAACTGAAGGACCAAAAACAGCAGCAGACCCACAGAACCCAAGAATGGACTAACAGTTGGCAAAGGGAAAGGGACTGGGGAGGATGGGTGGGAAGTGGGGGATAAGGGGAAAAGGGACATTACGATTAGCACACATAATGTGGGGTGGGGCATGGGGAAGGCAGTATAGCACAGAGAAGACAAGTAGTGGCTCTATAGCACCTTACTGTGACAAAGGACAGTGACTGTAATGGGGTATGTGGTGGGGACTTGATAAGGGGGAATCTAGTAACCACAATGTTGCTCATGTGATTGCATATTAATGATACCAAAATTAAAAAAATAAAAAAATAGAAGTATTTGCAATATCTGTGCTTGACTGTTTCCAGGACAGCTCCAGAGGACCCTAGACCACTGGGAAATTCACCTGTTGTGCCACCAAAGTCCCCTGTGACAGCCTCCCCAGCACTCTGTCCTTCTCTCATTGTACTTTCCAGTGACTGCCTCATTCACAAATATTTGCTGAATAAATGACATGGTTGTTAACCTTGTGTGCCTGCCCTAGATTATGGAATAAGAGTTTTAATTCACCTCTTATTTCTTCTGCTGAACCTGATACTGTTTTATGCATACAGTAAGAGCTCAATAAATATGATGACACTATGAATGAAAAATATATATATACAATGATGAGGGGAGAGGGCAGGGTGGAAAGGAGGCTACTGGGTGTGGCTGCTTTCCTGTGAGCTAGGTCTGATAACACAGGTGCCTTCAGTTTGGGAAAATTCATTCAGCTGAGCGACACACTTCTCTGTGTGTATATAATAAAAAATTTTTAAATAAGACGAGTATTTTCTCCCTAAACCCCTTTCCCAAACTGGACACCTTGGGAATTGAATGGTGTTAAATATAAAAAGCCCAGCCTCCATCCTGCCCCCCAGCCATTGCATGAATCTGGGAAGCCTTCCATGGGGCTAAATACCTGAAAGCCTTCAAGACTTCCACCACCGCCTCAGCATTAGGGTTTGGTGACGTGAGCCCCGCAACTGAGCAAACCAACATGAACCAGCTTGCTAATTATTTAGGTGCAAGTTCAGTTTTCCTAAGATATGCTTTCATTTTTGTTAATTGTGCATGTGTTTCCAATGGAAATTCCAAATGTGTGTTTGAGCTCTCCACCCTTTGAGGATGTTCGCAAACATCTCCAATATACCCTGCATATGTGCGTTAACATTCAAGCTGAACCACACGCTGCACAGACATGCATATGTATGGGGGTCCCGCCTCTCTCCAGCCCTGTGCCCTCTATTTCCATTCCTGTTTTCCTGGAGGCTGACTTGCCTAGGGATGCCCAGGGTTTTCACCCATTCCTGTGGTCCTAAAATGACACCAGCTGCTGACTTCCAATGGCTGCTTGGCTTCATTACAGATGTGTATTCTGTCTAGCTAGGCTGGACCCTGTCCCTTCTGAGGGAGCCCCACCCAGGGTGGCATAAATGGCCCTACCACCCAGAGAAGAGCCATAGCTGCCTCTCTACTGTGAGAGTAGGCACTGCCATGCCTTGGCTGGTCTATCCTGGCAGACTCTGAGGAGCAAGCCGAAGGCGTGGAGACCCAGTTCTGCCCAAGGCAGCCTGATGCAGGCAGAGGACATAGCAGCCCCTTCAATTCGGCTTTCTGAGCCTCTCTCCCACCTCCCTCCCCCTTCCTCCACCTGAAAGGCCTAATGGGTAATCATTTCCTGACAGAAAACTCTACTTAAATTGTGAAACAGAAGCATTTTCAAAGAACCCGGCTCCTCATTTTATATTTTTCTGGGGAAAACAGGTTCTGCCTTTCCCAGGCCTTGGCACTACAGGAGGATACAGGTTGTGACAGGCCAGAGATGTGCTCAGAACAGTAGAGGCACATGGGGCCACAGCGCCCTAATTCAAACCCGAGGCTCCAGGTGGGTAGTGTCTGCCCTTGTGCTGGGAGCACAAGTGGTTCTATTTTAGAGGAAATCATTCCTTTTGAATCCAAGACTGAGAGAGGGAGACTACAAGAAGGAAAAAAGTTTGGTTTCAATATGTGAAGTTTGTTCCCTCAGGGGAAATGTTAATTCTTGTCAAATGTTTAGGGAGAAGACAAAAGGGAAATTTTCCACTTTTGCAGATGCATTCCATGGCGCTCAACTCTTGAGTTTTTGTGCAAAGCCTCTCACTCCCTTCGAGGTGCTTCTGGAAGAAAAAGTCCTGGTGTGGCCTGGGAAGGGCAGTTAAGGGACGCCTGGCAGGGTGAGTGAGGGGCCGCACAGCCACAGGCACCAAAATGCATCTTGTCTGGTGGGGGGAGGGGACTGAGGCAGGGGCAGAGGCTGGCACTCAGAAGGCACAAGGCTGAGAAAAGCGCTTCTCATAGCATGGCATTTCACCCTTCTTTTTCCTGGCTGCTCAGGTTCTCCAGTACCTGGGGGTCCATGTGCCAGAAGGTGGGCCCGTCCAGAACTTGACACCCCAGGAAACTGGGTTAGAAGACAGTGCCCTCCACTGATCCTGCTGGTCCACAGAAACGGGAGCCTTGCTTACATTTCCCTGAAATCCAAAGCCTTTGGGACAGAAGAGTCAGGAATTCTAAGAGGTGGCCTCAGGGCATGTCTGGACATAGCTGGTGTTTTGAAGACAAAGGGAAGACTTGGGGAGAGCAGGTGCCCTGGCTATGAGACAGGAGCTCTCCAGACCTCTCTTTTACAAAATAGATCACCTGCAGCTAGATAAATATTCTGTAGATTAAAAAAAGGCCTGTGATAGCCTGAGTTAAAAAGCCCCAGAGTTTAAATTGAGATGGGCTACGAAATGAGATCTTGTCAGACCCCTTTCCCAGATACAGACAGGACCCTAAAACTTTGGTGGGTTCAGGAGAGTTTTGGGGCCCATAACTCTGGCACGGTTCCCAGGGACAGCTTACTGCTTTTAGTCTATTAGGTGCACTTGGGTAATCACCCTTCCGTCACCTTCATGTTACTGCCCTGCCCTCCCAACTGAGGGATGCCCTGTCCTACCCATAATACCCTTTTCATACTGCTGTTTCTATTTTTTCCTAATTGAACCAGTGACTCCCTGAGGGCAGGTTTGTTGTGTGCTGCTCACCTCTGAACCCTCAGATGACACATAATAGGTACTTAACGACTGTTTGCTGAGTGAGCAAATAACTGAGCCCTCCGGCCCACTGCTAATGAAGAGTGGTGGGAAAGGAGATGAGTAAAGAGCAATGGAGGTTTTTAAAACCCCAGCTGGGTTGACTTGGCTTAGCATGGTTTAGAAAAGGGCTTGGAAGGCAAAACTCCCTTGAAACATTCTCAGTGCTGGCTGCAGGAGGCCTGGCCTGGGAGCCCTGTGGGATTCCCACTCAGTGGAGCAGGAGAGCCAGCCTGCTGCGCTGGGCTGTGGGCTTGGCGAGTTTGTTGCACTGGGAGAGTTGTCAGAGGCCCAAACAAGAAGACTGTGAGGAGCAGGCCAGCAGCACAGACTAAGCAGCCTCCCAGGAGAGGTAATCATACCAGCCCCTGGTGTCACCACACTCCCTGTCCTAGCTCTTTGGAGCCGAGGTGTGGAAGGCTGAAGGTAAAATTGCAGATGTGGTCTTGAAGAGCAGCCTGGCAAGGCTTCAGGGAATGGGTTAGGTAAGTTCCTTGATGGTCAACAAAAGGCATCTTCCTACTCTGAACAAAAAAGCAATGGAGCCCAGGAGGGAAGTCAAAGAGGCTGACAGCAGCAAAGGTGGTTAACCAAATAGGTTCATGAGGCAGGCTTATAGGTAATAATGCTGTTATGTCAATGTAGGTTCCTACACTAGGTTTAGTTCCATTTTTGATGGCATCTCCGGGTTATAGACCAGGAAAATGAAGTGGACACGTTCTGTGATTATTGTACCACATGTGACCAAACACCCACAAGATTTTTACAGAAAATCTGGGGAATATCAAGGCCATCTGGGTTCAAAATTGGTGAACAATTGAATCTGAAGAGTGATTAGTGGCTTGCTAACAGCTAGCCAATTGTTTCTGAACTCTTTTATCTGTGACTTTCATGAACAGAGAAAATATCAATGTTGCAAGTGACAAACAACCAAGAGTGCCAGGGCCATAGATGACAGACTCAAGATTCAAAATGCCATCAACAGTCTCAAATACTGGCTTAATGTGATAAAATGAACCTCAACATGGAAGAGAGGTAAAGTCTTAACATCAGTCGTCAAAAATAGATCACAGAGAATGGGAACGGAGCAGGCTCAGGTTGGCATAAATTCATATGAAAAAGATTGGAGGATGAAGACTAACTGGAAGGTAAGCAGAGATAGCAGCCTGAATGGGGAGAATTCTAGAAACTATGACAGATGACTGAAGAAATAAGATTTATTGCTTCGAAAAGAAAGTTTGGGGAAATTATTTAAAAGTCCATCAAGAAGGAGTTTTTGCAGAAGGAAATCAGGAGTGACAGGGAGACTTGATCAATTTTCTGAAGAACTTTCTAGCAACTACAGCTGTTAACAATGATATGGGCTGCCTTGAAAAGTGGTGAGCTCCATATGGCAGCAAAACCAAATCAGACATTTGCTAATGGATATTTTAGGGCAAGAAACCCTGCATAGATGGTAAATTGAACTAGATGATTCCCCAGTTCTCCTCTGGTCCATGTACTCTGATTTTAGGAGCACTGAGAGCCTTTATTTATAGCACCTCATTATGTCAAGGACCAAAAGTTATAAAAGACCATCTTGATGAGAATGTACATGCCTAGAACTAGTGAGAAAACATGTAAACAGAGCCCAAGTGGACAGGAGGTTGTGTGTGCAGAATTTGGGGGTGGATTTTGAACCTTGTGGACAAGGACACCCGTGTAATGGGTTTGAAAAAATGGGAAGCCAAAGAGGAACTCCCACAGTCCCCCATGGAAAGTTCTCCGTGAAAATGTGGCCTAGTATCTTCAATGACTTCCAAAGTTCCCCCTTAGCCTTTGGATTCTGGGCCACTTTTTTTTAATCCCTTTCCTTGCCTGGGTCTCAGCGAGGACACACATCATTAGGTTGCTAAGTTTTCTTTGTGAATCACTCATACGGCCAGCAGTTGGTCTGCCATGCCATAAAATATTTTTCCACTTAAGGACACAAAAGAATTTGTTGTGAACACAGAGAACCCTGACATGCTGTCCTCTTGCCAGGAGTCGCCGAAATCGTTGGAAAGAAGAGTGGGAGGAGGGAGGAGAGAAAGGGGTATTTCCATATTCTTTATGCACAGGTCTTCCTCCAGCCATCTGGCTGGTCTCCTGAAATATTCTATTTTGTACCTTCTGAGGCTGTCGAAGAGGCAGAGTGGAGATTTATAACAACAGTTTTCATTCCAGCCCAACTGGTTTGGCCCAGAGAGGAGCTATGTTTTTCAGAACAGCTTTTCAACATTCCTGCATGAGCTGAAATGCATGAAAATTTCAGTTCTGAAACAACCAGATGTTTTTGTCAGGGAAGAAACAGATGACCTAAAGCAGACTGAGAGGATAAACTCAGGGCTCAGGGAGAAGAATGGGGCTGCAGAGAGCTCGTGGCTTCTTGCCGCTCCTCCTGCCACTCGCCATGAGGTGCCCACTTGGACAGCAGTGCTGCTGAGGTCTATGAGTTCAGGCAGAAGCTAGCTAGCTGCCCAATAGTGCAGAGATTGTGTTGGGGGCAGGAGATGGCAGGGAGCAGAACCCTTTAAGGCAGAGCTGGCCCAATAAAGCAGATCCACAACAGGCTGCAGAATGTGGTAGAAATAACACTTAGAACTTAGAAAGGGGGCGGGCCCTGGGTTTCTCAGCCATTGATTTTTGTCATCTCAAGCCACAGCCTTGTCATCTATATAACAAAGGGCTTGGAACAGATGAACCCCTAGCAACTTTTTGAGCCCCCTGATTCAATTAGTCCTTGATTCTACTGTCCCTTAAGAATAGATGACATGAAAAAAAAAAAAAAAAGAATAGATGACATGGTGAAATTGAGCACGAGTACACTTTCCATTATCAGTCACCAGATAAAAGATAAAAAAAGGTTTTTCTCAACCAGAGTGGCATTTCCTAATTTGGAAAGTATAATTCCATCAGTAGATTCATTGAATTAAACCACTATTACAGAAACCATACTCAAAGATTTTTCAAAATTGTCTTGATTTCAAATAATCTGACCTGCTATCTTATCATGAGTTCTGATTTTCAGCTAATAAACCACAGTCAGAAATTTATAAATACTGGTGGGAAAATGGAAAGAGGCAGGAGGGTGTAGAATTCTTATTTCATGTCACCGTTTTTATTTTGAGTACAAGGTTGTCTGTCCAGTTCTTCACATCCTTCTGGATAAGTCTTGTTGGGGTTCTTGAGCAAGAGAAGCCCAGGAGTCACACACCTCCTCCCTGCTGGCCTCCAAGAGTTCTGAGTCATCTTCAAGGTGTCTGAGATGATGAGCTGCACCAGGTATCTACATGCAGCTACAGCCCCAAACCCAGAGCTCCAGGTGTCCCAACTGATGCTCCTTGGTGGCCTCGCACCTGCTACCATTTCTACTCTTCCTATGTCTTTTCTGTGTTTTGTAAAATCCTGCTTGGGTGAAGAGTTTCCTCTGCAAAGTGCGTAAACTGAAAATGATTGGGACAGAGAGCTGTGAAGGTGCCTGTCTTCATTTGTACCTGCCACCTGCCATGTTGGTTTGATTTCTAGAGCCACACATCCAACTCCAGAGCTGCTCTCTAACCAATGAGCCCCAACTTGCCAGGCAGTTCCCCATGCTTTCCAAGTGCTACCAGCACTTGGGTGATTTGTTTAACATTACTCTAGTAAAGTTGCTGCCTCTCCTAGAGCCGCGTCAGCATGCCTCCCTCTTCTTTGGAGAGAGCCAAGAGAAACTATTAAAAATGTGTTTGAAATTACACATTCTCCACTCTCCTTGAGAGAGGAGCTTTGCAAAGCTCGTTAAGAGAACTGGAGAAAATTCCACAGCACATTTCTGGGTTTATGGTTATTATTTTGCATGTGCTGCTGAGCACATTATTTTGAATGTGGCTTTGGACATCCCTGATCCAAGGGAAAATGGCAGCCTAAGTCCAGAGTGGCTACCATTTTGGCTACTCAGCCCCCTTTGCTCTACTTGCAGCCTTTGTGAAAGGGATGAGAGCCAGGGAGAGGATGACAAAGAGGAAAGGAATCAATTAGGTGGGTTTTGGAATGAGTCCTCTTTCTTCCCTCCCCCTCTAACCCTTCCCCCCTCCACAATCCCTTGCCTTTTCAAATGCTGGATGGGCTGATTTAAGCTTATTTTACAGCTTTTCTCTGACTCCATGAAGCTGAGCTCTAGCAGAGCTGGACTCTGAGACTTGTAAATAATCTCCTAGAGGAGGCTTGCTGAGTGGAAGCAGCAGCCTGTTCGCTTCAATTTTCTCCTCCAGTTACCATCGATGACCTCCAGACATCTCGATTTCTTACATAATCCTCCAGCAAGCAAAGCCACCTCTCCATTGCCTCTGCTGGAAAGAATGTTATGCTTGACCTTCTCCCTCGCTGGTGTGCAAGCATGACGACGTGTGAAGCAGCCCAGCTTAGATCAGAAACCACCACGCTGACACTCCAGATACAGGCCTCAGGGTTTTATGTCTTCTCTGGAAGATATGAGTGCCTGGCGAATGTATTGCTAAACAGACACATTGGAAGTGAAGTTCTCTACCACCTCATCGAAACCAATCTTTTGCTATAAAAACAATGAGTTCAGTGATGTTTCCATCAAGCAAAATGTGAAACACCACCATTTGACTTTAGGCCATGTAAATAACTTTAACAAGCACAAGCTAAAACATACTGAGTCCATCTAACAAGAAACATATATTGAGAACTCTAGTGTGTTGGAGAACTTCAGTAGAATTTTAATAATTCATTAAAAATGGAAATTGAACTGCTCGGAAATACCCACTTTCCGTTCATTTTATAAATGTTACAAAGATATGAAGCTAAGAATGGCGGGCTTATCCATAGTGCTATGAACATAACTTCACTTCGAACCAAGAGTGAAGAACACGTATCATCCCTTTTGTCCTATTTGCCTGCACCCTTAGTTCTTGATCTGAGACAGGTTTCCCACACTATCTGGAAATTTTGTAAGGCGATCAAGCAGTTAGCATTAATGTATATGGAAAATTTTTTGAGCGTTCCTGAACCCAGAAAATCACCTGTCTTAGGCTTTTCTTAAACCCTAGGACACATCTTGATAACTGATGCACTAAATAGATCAAGATAAAGCACAGGTGCTCCCTGACACAGGCTACTGGGGCTTGAGGCCGATATGCTGAGTGTAGTTCCCTAGGGAGGTGCTAAGTGGTGCCACTCTCTCCACTCGGGGTGCATGCTGCTGGCGTAATGCTCCCTGCAAATCCAACACTGAAAACAATTTCTGCTCTTTGCCTTCTTTCCGTTAGCGAAAACAGGTACTAATGTAGGTCTATTTAAAAAGCACAGTGGCGTAATTCGAACTTCCCATAAGTCAGGGGGGGTACCTATGCTGTTGAACAAGCCACGTCCCATCCCCTAAAGGATGAAAACCACGGTTTTCTTTTCATTTGGATTGAATTCAGAGTGTCAGTCTGAAGAATTTGTTAAAGAAAAAAAAATACTCCTAACCTACTGGATCAAATATATCTCTTGATAAAATAAATGCTTAATTCTTAACAGGACGTTCATTATACAACCAACAGCAAAAGGGTTCTTTAACCTGCAAAATTTTAAGCACAGTTTCAGGTCGAAGTGTTAAAAAACAATTTCCAAACAATTTCAAAACTACATCCATCTGTCTAAAACGACCTCATTTCCAAAACCCTGTTTTTAGCTTTTTGTTTGCCTAGATATGTTTTTCTTTCCATCTCAGCTTTTACCTAAGGCAAGGAGCAATCTTTACTCATGGGACTACCTCAGGAAAATTGTTCATCCCAGAACATTTTCTCTTGATTCCTAAGCACCCTTACTCACAAAACAGGATCTTTGGGTTTGTGATAATCACTGCCTGCTAAGATCAGATCCTTTTACCTGAAAATCTAAGTTTTTTCAGATTAACACCAACTTTATATTTAATTATTCAAAGTATGCAGGCTTTAGATAATCATCTTCCTCCTTCCTTTGCTGCTGTAGAGGGTGAGAGCACCTCGCATGGACCGCTTAGTCCCCAAAAGGGGCATTTGCTCTCTGTATTGAAGAGGTATGTGGGTCAGTCTGTGTCCTGAGAGCTCGGGACCACAGGTACACGGCACACAGCACACCCCTCAGATGCAGGAATGCAGCGCGCTGTCCTCCCTCCAGCTGAAGGCTGGCAGGTGGCTGAGGAGGAACACGTGTCAGTCTGGCAGCTGGAAGCTGAACAGTTGGTCTAGAGAACAAGGGTTTTCTAATGGGCCATAATTGAGACTGTCTTTGACTCGGGACAGGGAGTCCTTTCCCTTAGATGTACAGGTAATCAGTACATGGAAGGCAGGAGTAGGTCTTCAGTGCTTCCTTCACTTTGAGATAGAGACAGCTGAACAGAAGAAGCCTCCCAGAGCCGCAGCACCCTGAGATCGGATTAGGGAACAAGGGGTGTCCCCAGGTGGGAGCATCTGAAACCCGAAGCAGCTCTTAAATCTCCAGGCTCTGCTGAATTTGCTTTCAATGAGGCCCTGCTCGGGGAAAGGTAAAAAGGCACAGAGAACTTGCTGGGCTCCAAATGGCTCTTAGAACCACCATTCTCGGGAGCTGATTTCATTAAAAAGAGAGTCACAAAAGAAATTTCCTCTGAAGTGCACATAGAATTTAAGGAAAAACAAAAATGTACCTGGCAGGGCGGGGTTGGGTTCTGATTTATCTATTATCCTTTTGAAAAGCGAATGGCTCAGGCCTGCACTGGCCTCAGTTTCCCTGAATGACAGATGCTGGGGGTCACTCGGTGCTCCAGCCTGACACGAGGCTGCATGTGTATGATAACTGGGCAGCTAGGATGCACAGAGCTGAGCCAACCTGGAAGAAGGAAGAGCAGCTACCCTCCAACAATACATGCAGGAAATCATGGGCATCTGACAAATAGAAAAGATCGAAATGTGTAAGAGACCTTCTTTATAGTAGTAGTGTTGGAAACAATGGGAGGGGGGCAGGAAGCAAACGTAGGTTGAAAAAAATCGGTACGTTTGGGGAGGAGAGTTTAATACTTTACAATAAACACAAAAAAGAGAGAAAGAAGGAAACAAAAGGAGAAAAGTCTGTGAATTCACGTGTACAAAGATTTGCTGAAACTGACATCCACTGGACCCGGAGAGATGCAGCAGCTATTCTGGGTGGCTGCTCACTGCCTGTGATTTCCTTCTCTCACTGTTATCTTCTTGGAGCCAGGCTAATTACCAAATTAACATCGAGTTATCAAGTGGAAAAATTCCCTATGCTTCAGATTGTATCACTTCCCCAGGGAAGCCCCCCTAGATTCTGCCATTAGACCAGTCTCCTGTTAAAATCTGTCCTATGCCCTGAGATTTTTCCTCCAAAGCACTTACCGTAGGACAGTGTGTGCCGTGAGCATGCAATTTTCTGTATCCTCCACTGGTCTGCAAGCCACATGGAGGTAGGTGGGTGACAGTTCTTGCTCATTGTCAATCCTCAGCCACCAGCACAGTGCCTGCTGGCACATTCATTCACTCATTCACTCATTTATTCATTCAACAGATACTCACTGTGCTCCTTCTGTGTAACAGGATCTGTGCCTGGCCCTGTGGATATTGTGTACACAAGCCAGAAAAGCCTCCTTGCCCTCATGGTGTTAAACTCAGGGATGGGAGCTGAGGTGGGAGAAGGGAGACTAATATAGACGTAAACAATTCAGTGAACTAGCTAACTTCAGATACTGAGTTCCATGAAGACAGTAAAAGAGGGTGGTATGTTTCTAATACAGCCCGAGTGGGGGTGGGGCAGGTCGGAGGCAGGCAGCTGAAGCTGGTGGAGAACAGAATTCTGGGGACATGATGCTCAAGCAGGGACAGGAGTGACAGGAAGTGGCCAGCATTGCAAAGATCTTGGGTATTGAACTTTACACACAGTGCACATGTCCTCAGATTACAGGGAGCTGGGCACATCACAGAAAATGAGAGGAAACTTCTGGGTTGCTTAGCGGGACCTGGGGAGCCAGGCAGGAGATGGGTGGGAAGAGAGGCACGGCAAATCATGTGGGTCACACAGGCCATGGCAAGCAGTTTGGATGTTGTCCTGAGCTCAGGGGAATTCCTCGGAGGGGTTTAAGTAAGCAAGATGGCACCTGGAAAAAATCACGGACTCTTGCATACAGGGCTTTATGGGACTGTGTAATGAAAAAGAGGGGCATCTAGTGCATGGACTGGAAAGTCACAACTTCAAGGGCCCTGGTATGGTTAGTGGGGATCTTCAAAACAGTGCTTCACGGTGACTGCTTCAGTTGGGTGCATCTTGGAAGCAAGTTAGGCAGAGATTCTGTTGGTTAGAGCAATCCTTCCGGAACCTGGAATCCAGACTTAGTGACTCTGGCCCCGGGCAGTGACAGCTCTGCACTGAGACTCGACAGTAACTTAGCACAGAAACCAGGAGTAGAGGGGCAGGGGAAGGAAGGTGGCTCCTTTGGTGGGAGTTGTTTGATTTGCTCCCTTTCCTGCAAGGCTTCATTTACCAATATTTTCTTTTCTTCAGCAAGGAAATTTACTTCAACCCTGTTCAGCCCACAGGGTTGGGGGAGAAGCCATAGCAAGTGTTGTATACTACTGCTTCTCGAAGTTCTCCCTCAAGTCCTCTAACACCTCAGGGGAGTGAGGGAGACCCCCAGGAAAGCAGCCTGTTCCTTGGGGGCTATGTGAAGTGTTACGTCAGTTCAGCTTCCTATTCCATAATATGCCTAGGTTTAACATTTAGAGGTTTTAATGTTTGAAAATATTTTGTCAATAATTATTTTACTTTTCCCTCACAGTTTTCTGGGGAAAAAAAGAAAAACAAATTCCAACCCTCTAGGAGTTCTTGGTGACCTGATACATTGCTGCCCACCCCAAGGGGTGCCTGCCCTCTGGTGACAGGTGAGGTTCTGGGTCCATCACTACCACCACCACCACCCCACAACTCAAGACTTGGGTCCACACACGGAAAAGATGGGAAATGGAGGCTGGGCCTGAGAGAGTGAGGCAGGAAGGAAAGAGTTGAGGATCTTGCCCAAGTTTCAGAATATGCCTGGATAGTTAGATGGCAGATGGTGTTCAAGTCCTTCATTATATCCCTCTCTCCAAGGCGAAGCACCCGTCTCCATGCTTCCTGCAGGACACTTGGGGCCTGAGCTGATTCCAAGTTCTACAGCTGCTCCACCCAGCAGACCATACTCTCTTCTGACTTTCTTCTAAAGAAATGCCATGAGTTGTGCATTGGTAGGAGAAAACCAAAGGCTCCCACATCAGCCCATGTCGGTTTGGATGAATTGTACATTAAGTTCATGTCAGTTTTCTGTTTTGAAAAAACAATTTCTCACTTGCTGAGCCAATGCCATGATACCAGCCAAGTCAGTCATCAACTGTTATCTTTTTAAAATAAACTTCAAATAATGAAATACCCTTGTTTTCCTGAAATGTCTTGAAAAGGTTATTTCCAGGCTGACACTCTGCTTGCCAACTTTTATTTAGAAACACATTTTTTATATATTCATTTCAATTCTCTGGAAAAGGGCCAAGAAAGAGTAAATAAAGCAGCAGCCGAGGTTACTATCCATACATCAATCCCGGGCCCTGATTAAGTCCAAACCATGCAAACACAGCCTTTGTAGGCAGTGGCAGGAGCCAAACCCTCTTTCAAAAGGGACCCTTGTTGCCCTTGAGGGTTTAGAGTTGAAAAAGAAAGTTTTTCAAAGCCATCAAAAAGTGAAAATCAATCTAAGTGCGTCCATGTAGCACAAGAGTGTCAGAATTCATAATTGGGGGTCATAAATCTTTTTGCAACAGAGCAAAAAAAAAGTTCGCGGGAGCACAAATCTAAAGGTAGCGGGTGTACACATACTCCAAGTGTCAGCTTTAATTTACTTCTCCTTTTGGAAAGGGGAGACTGACAGCTGGCTGCCAGTCTGGAGGGAGCCTCCTTGACTCTTCTCCTGGGCCAGACAACGGTTTGAATGTCGTAGGGAGAAATCCAAACAATGACACAGGAAGCATTGGATTTCTTACATTGAAAAAGAGTTCTTTGTAAGGGGGAGGGGGTGAGGGAGAAAAGAGAAAGAGAACAAACCTCTTCTGTAGTAATTTCTTTTGTCTAATCCAAAATGCTTAGCACATTAAAACCAAATACCAACCAACAAACAAAAGCAAAGTCTGATTTACAGTATGTTATTTGACTCATCTGGAGGACGTTTAGGCAAGACATTAACAAACCGTTTAGCATCAAAACTTTGCTAGGACAACGAAGATATGTATATAAATATGTTCATATGTATTCACACAATTCAGAATGTACATTATCCTTTCCCTTGTGAACAGAAACATCATCATTATAGCATTAAAACTGGAGATCAATAGTAATGGGATTTCTTGAGAGCTCCATGTGGAAAAGGGTCAACAAAAACACCACCAGTGGAGCTACTTGTCAATAGACTGACTCAGCAGCATGAAAATAAGCTTTTCCCCTCCCTTCTGCTGTCACTCACTTTAAGGCATCCAATCAGAAGCTTTGAATGAGCAAAATAAAATAGAGCCACTCCAGGAAGATGCTGGTGCTGCATGTCTTCTGCAGCAATCTTTGGACATTACAGCAACGTTAAGAGGTTTATCAGCTGAGTTAACGTCACACATACAAGCTGCCTGTCTGTCGGTGGTATGAGGATCAGGCCTGGGGTTAGTCAGCAGACTCCCGGGGATACTCCTGGGTTCTTGTGTCTCAGTTTCCCTTGTATATGAAATAATAATAAGACCTTTCTATCCTAGTGAATCATTTTCATGTTTAAGATAAAGTGAGTTAAGATACTAAAAGCATTTTTAAAGCATCAAGTGCCTTAAATACACAAGAAATATATTGTCCCCAAATTACTTTAGGCAGCCCAGGTAGAGAGGTACAAGGCAAGTAATTATGTGCACAGGATAATAAACTTTACCAGTCTCTCTCAAAAGCCAGTGTGGGATGTAAGGTGGTATGTGGAGAAAGGACCAGGGGATACTGTCTGGATTTGCACACAGTGGAAAAGGTTTCGTGGTCTTGCCTGAAAGCATCTGCCTCTTCCACACAGAAAACTCAGAGGAAGCCGGACTTTCTAGAATTGCAGCTTTACTTTCCAGACCCTTCTGTCTTCTATGTCAAAGAGCTAGAGAAGTTAACTAGCATTTAGAATTATTACCTGGGGAGGAAAACACCTGTTCATGTTGCTAGACTTGTCATCATTTCAGAACACAAAGCCCATCAACTTATATAAGACCTACCTAGAATGCCAGTGCCCATAAAGAATGGGCACTCGTAACATTCCTTGGCCGTGCTAAGTCGTGGTTCCCATCAATAGTCCCCCAAGTATCAAGAATCAGTTGAAAGAATGCCCTTGAACCCTCAGACAGTCTCTTGTAGATGGAATGAGGTCTGCATGCAGTAACTCAATAACTTAGGTGGCAGCCAGTTCTCCCCCATTTCACCACCTGTCCTCCACATTGTCCCTAAACCAGTTTAGCTCCCATCTGCTTAACAGTTTTATTTCATCTGAGATTCCCAACACTATAGTCTTTGTAAAATACTGTGGAATAAACAATCTGCTAGTCCAGAAATATATAATCATTGACCAATCCAGGGGCATGATAAAATTAATGAATTCATTTTCTTTCTGCTGATGTCCTGCCCTTTAGGCTGGTCCCCATTGTCACCTACTCTCACCAGGAAGAGAAAATCTTTCCTTCCGTTCAGCAGGTTCATTTCTTATTGAGCTTTCTTACTCTTCCCGTATCCTCTATTCATTTCTACAAAACCTCAGTGGCATAGGAAAATTGACTTTTTTGTTGTTCACAAATTCAGTGAGTCCGCTGGGCAGTTCTGATCAAGGCAGGCTTAGGTGATTTCAGTTAGGGCGGTCCACAGGACCTCTAATCCTCCAGCAGGCTAGCTGGGGCTTGTTCACATGGCTGCTGAGGAGAGTTCTGAATGAGAACAGAAGCACACCAAGACTCTATAGGCTTAGATTCGTAACTGGCACATCATTTTTCCAGAGCATTCTACAGGCCAACTCAAATCGCAAGATTGGTCCAGATTCAGGAGGTGGAGAAACAGGCTCCACATCTTGGTAGGAGGAAATCCCTTCCAAATCATACTGCAAAGGGTATGGATCGAGGGAGAGGTGGAGACCTGGGGCCATTTTAATCTTTAAGCTACCACACCTTTCCCCTAAATGGATGGGACAAACAAGTCTTATGTACTACATTAGAAGAGAATCATCATTATTTCTACACCTTAGCTCAGGTGTTTGTTCTGTCTAAACTCTAAGGTCATAATTTATCAGGTGTAGAAGCTTCTAATAGCAGCACCTAAGGGTCTTTTCTGAGATTTGGCCTCCTAGTGACTACAAATCTTTTCATTAACCGGGGCAGCTTGTAGAACCCAAAAATGTATTTTTTTATATATGTGTGTATGTCATACCTGTCACCTTAATTTCAAATTTTGGTACTTCTTCTGCCTAGCCTTAAAGAAAAGCAACTTTACCAGAGGAGAGTGGACTTCCCACAACATCTGTTAAC
Organism: Manis pentadactyla; assembly: GCF_030020395.1. Lineage (NCBI taxonomy): Eukaryota > Metazoa > Chordata > Mammalia > Pholidota > Manidae > Manis > Manis pentadactyla. Next base: position 114,007,368 of record NC_080021.1, on the reverse strand, counting down.
AGGGCAAGTTTTTGAGCTTCTTGGTAAATGTAAGTTGGTCCATTCATATGGACCAGTCATATTTCATATGGCTTCCTGGTAACACAGACCTGGTGGGTTTTATATATATATCCACACTACTAACATGCTTATTTATCCCTTAGATGTCTGGATCCAATTTGACAGGCTTTTTGGATACTATATAGTATAATCATCTAGTTTCTGACATAATTTTAGGAGACTTGAGAGCCAGAGTTGGACACAGTTCTGACAAAACTAAGGGAGCTTCCTGTGGGGAGGATGCCTGGAACAGTCCCGGGCCACCTTACATACCCATGGGAGGTAACCTTTCTTTTTTAAGAAGTGGAAAAACCAGTGGACTTGCCCTATGGTAGAGATGCTAGGTCACTCCATACCCAGTCCCTTTGCCCTGTGACTTTGCAGTTCCTCCTAGGTGGAAAGTTCTTCCTTTGAATTTGAGCTCCACCACGTGACTTGCTCTGTCTGACAGGATTTTAGCATGATGATGCAAGCAGAGGCTTGCTCTCTAGAGCCTGTGTCATGAGAAGAACATGCCCTGGAAACGGTCCCCAGGGAAATGAGAAACCTAGAGCACTCCTGAACTGCTGAAATCATCAGTGACCCCAGTTGGCCTGCAGTTGGAAGCCAGCCTGACCAGCAGACACAAAGTCCAGAATAAAATTTTACTTTTTTATGCCACCACGCATTAGGACAGTGCTGTGCAGTAGTTTGTGGCAATAGCTGACTGCAAGTAGTCCCCATGGAAGTAGAACAGGTTATAAATTAGAGGGGAAGTCTGACATTTGGTGTGAGAGACAGGATTTTTACAGCTGCAAAATTTGGGAATTGTATTTTATCAGTGTGACTCACTGACATTCAGGTGACATCCCAGATTTCCTGAATAACTGAGACACCTAATGTAAACTGGATAGAAGAAAATTAGATGTTTTTTTCTATTTTACTACAAAAATTTCAATACCCAAAGGAAAGTATATTAATGAACCCTCATAACCATCACAGACCTTCAACAATTATCATTTTTCAAAATTTGTTACTGTACCCTACTCATTGTTTTCTTGAAAATCAGACATTTAAAATTCCAGATCCCCTAGAATATGCCTTTGGTGAGTTCGTAAGTCATTTAAAATAGTAAAGATTCTCTCCAGCAGGTGTTCTTAGTTGTGAGTTCAGAGGGTCCATGGATTTTCAGAAATGTAGGCACATGAATCTTGTGTATATAAATGGTTTTGTGTAGGAGATGCATGGTTTCCATCAGATTCAGGAGGTAAGATCTACTGCCCAGCACAAAAAATAGCAACCATTCTCGCCTGCCCTCTCCCTACTTTGCCAGATGCCAGGCAGCATCCTGCACCCTCGGCAGGCAGAGGGAAGCACGTCAGTGCAAAGTATCAAACCCTCTCAGCCCAAGGAGAACCACCAGCTCTCCACATAGGCAGAATCACTACTTGCTTTAGGCACAGAAATAAGACAAGTGTGAGCTTTAATTTTAGCAGTCCTGGAAGTCACAATCCTTTAAATGATCAGGAAGAATGACCTCGCCTTTCAGTGAAAATGTCTTGGGTGGCCCAAGAGCTCAATTTCTAAATTTCAGCTGTGTAACCATTTCAAATGCACTTGCTAGCCTGTCTTATCAGCAGAGCTAAGAACCTCTGGGCAGGTAGAGGAAGCCTAGTGTATTTGTTCTTACATTGTACAGTGTACAAATCACCTAGAAAAGTTTAAAATCAAGATTTCTGGGTCCCACCCCAGACCTAATGAATTGGAAACCATGAAAGCTGCATTTTTAACAAGCTCCCGGGGGATTTGGAGCAACTGGTCCACAGACCACACTCCAAGAAGCACTAGCTGAGGGGAGCCCAAGTCTACAGCAACCATTTGAAGCTTAAAGTAAGTCTTCCTTTCTGGAATTCATATTTCCAGTCTGTCTGTAAATGGGGCAGCTGGAAAATAAAGAAAAAAAACCTCTAAAGTCTCCAGTAATTTCCAAGACTATTGTTCCTCTGGGCAGATTTTAAAGGTTTAGGCTCTGAGGGAGTTCTCATCAATCCAAACTGGGGAGAGCAGGCCAGAGTTAGGGACCCCCAAAAGTCACTAATGCTACACAGATGACAGTGGCAGGCATGGAACATGTAGTCAAGTGTTACTTGAATTTCTAAACCAGTTCTCAAATGGGAGCAACAGGAGCACCAGAAGTTATCTTCAGCTACAGAAAGGCACAAGACCATGAGGAGAAGCGCAGAGTCAAAGGACAGTAAGTACAGCAGCCTGCCTCCTCCCTGCCCAACATCAAGGCCACTGGTGCCGTGTGGATTTCATTAATGGCTCAATGACAGTGTTTCAGAGTTCTAAGTTCAAGATGTTATTGAAAAATCCATATTGTGTTTTTTAATCCCCATCTACCCTGACCCCAGGGTTTTCTTAAATAGTGTTTCTTTTTAAATTTTAACATGGTTCCACTGAAGTCATATTTCTAAGAGTATGGGGCAATGCACACCAGGGCCAGTGAAATCCAAAACGGTTTAGTGGAAGGATGATACTATGTCCTCTGCCTCTCAGGAAGAAAAGGGGGAGTAGCTGTGAACCCATTAAGTACATAAGCAGGATCATGTGGGTGGCCCCCGAGAGGGACAACTGTTTGGCTACTAAATGCAAGATCACAAACACAATTTTTCTATATTATCCTAACTGAAGCTCAGCCAGCCCTGCAAAGCCAAGGGAATTTCTAGACCCTTAGAGCAAGATCTCACAAGATCTTAAGGGTACAATCTGGGGAAAGAGCCGTTGTATTAAAAGAAAATTCCATGGACAATCTTTTTCATCGATGTAGACTGTTCCATGATATGCTTCACTGTTTATTGATAGGCACTTAAGATGTTTCCTTTTTTTTTTTCAGAAATAAAGAATGCTGCAATCAATCAACAAATGTATGTTAATATATATTTAAGTGGTGCCTTGATTTCTGGAGGGTGGGTTCCTACAGCTACTATTGATCGGTGAAGAGAATTTACAAGCACAGACACTGGACATGTAATAAATATTGCCATGTTTTCAAAAATTATACAAACAAGGCTTATTCCTACAAGTAGATATGTGCCTGTTTTCCCGCACTTCTGGTGCACTTGTTTCCTCTTTTTTCCCACTGATTGGCATAAAATTAACTCAGTGTTATTTGCATTTCTGTATGTCAGGTTGCATATATTTGTGTATGTTTCCTGGTCATTTCATAGGTATTTTCTCTTTGGTGAATGCCTGTTCACACCCTGTGTCATATTAGGTTATTTTTCCTTATGAGTTTGTAGAAGCTGAATTCCATTAACACTCGGTCTTTTCAGACTCGTTTGTCTTCTGATTTTGTTCTTAATCTTGTCCTTTAACATATAGAAATTTTTTATTTTTAGGTAGTTGACTCTTTATGGGTTCTGCTTTTCCTAAAGACTTATACCACCCAAAGCTATAAAGTACATATGTAAATTTTGTATTTGTAGTTAAAAAAATCCAGAACTTCAACTCATCCATCTTAAATTCATTTTTGTGTATATTATGTGAGGTTCAAGTCTCAGTATTTGATTGATATGTAAAGCCAATCACAACACAACAATGCCATCTATAAAACATACCCCATCCTCTCGTGAACTGAAATGCCACCTGGTCATATGTTACATTTCCATGGATCTATTCCTAAATTCTTTAGTTTTATTCTTCTGCCTGTTTTGCTTACAGTATTTTCATAGTAAATTTTAATATTCTCTACTTTTTTGAAAAAACTTTGGCTGGCATATCTATTTTCACACACAAAAAAAACTTTAAAATACTGTCTATTAAAAAAGATACCCACTGGAATTCTACTGGAATTGCATCTTATGTGATTAAGCCTTTCATCCAGAAACATGGTGGGACTCTCCATTTATTCAGGCCCTGTCCAGTGCTCTTTAGTGCTATTTAATAACTGTCCTTATTTGAGTTCTCAGTCCAGAATTAGAACTGGATTGCTAATAACAAGGAAATTTTACCATGTACACAATCCTTATTTGTAGATTCCATGTTTGCAAATTCACCTACTCACTAAAATATATTTACAACCCCAAAGCAATACTCTCCGCTCTTTTGCTGCAGATATGTGCAAAGTGGCAAAAAAGCTGAGTCACCTGATGTGCAAGTTCCCAGCTGAGGTTGAAGAGGTAATTCTCTTTTTTTCAGTCTTCATACCATAAACGAATCTACTTTTTATAATATTTAAAGCTGATTTTTGCATTTCTGTGCTTTTTGTTGGTGATTTCACTGTTTAAGATGTCCCCGAAGTAGAGTACTGAAGTTGTCCAGTGGGCCTGAGTGTAAAAAAACTGTGATGTGCCTTAGCAAGAAAATATTAGAAGAGCTTCATTCAGGCATGAGTTACAGGCACAAGTTGGCCATGAATTCAATGTTAACCAATCAACAACAGACATTAAACAAGATGCCTCTAAACAGAAACACATATAAAACAAAGCAATGCATTGATGTGTTGATGAAAATGTTACGACCAGAGGCTTGCAGGAACCTAACCTTCTATGTTCCCTAAGACTGATGGTTCATTATTCACTAATTCAGTGTTTGTGGCTACTTACAGAACGTAACTACTGCAATTAACAATAACTGGCTGCATACCTTTATCTGCAACCTTCATATCAGATTTTGATATTAAGATCATGCTAGCTTCATAAAATTAATTAGCAAATTTTGCATCCTTCAATATGCTCTGGCATCATTTAAATACATTAACTCCTTTCTTTGGGTCAATCTGTAATCAACTCCAAACCTTCAATCTCTATTCTATTTTCCAACCCAGTTACATCCAGCCACATTGTCAGAGGTTCTTCAATACTGAGATAATCCAATAACATGTTTGTACGAATCCTTTATTATTCAAGTAAAGTAATAAAACTTCAACAATATGTTGCCTCAAATTTGAACATAAACCTCCTCCCATTATGAATTTTCTCCTGAGAACTTAAAATTTGAAGATTAAATTCTAAAGAGATCAAATCCAAAATCTTAAGTCACAGTATGTCAACATCCAAAAACTTTCATGCTCATAAGTTAAAAATCCAAAGAAAGAGAAATTGACTATCCCGCCTCCACCCTAATGCCTGATTTTGCACCCATATCACTTAGACAGTTCTCAGCGTGGGGATGGAGTGTTGCTCAGAAGCTGAGACCGAGCTGACCTGTAGAAGGGTACAGTTTATTCCAGACCAGAGAAGTTGAGCTAGCCCTTCTTCATACATGCTGCCTTTAAAAAGTGCAATGTGTTCAAAGAACCTTAAGAATTCACAACGTTGGTTTCACAGCTACCAAATTTAGGAAGCAAGCCAATTAGCAGACCGTAAGTGCAACTGTTCCAGATACAATTATGTCTGCAGCACCCAGGGCTTACCATTGCCAAAGTCCATGCAAAAACTCACTGATGTCTGAAAGGAGAGTGGAAAAATCTTGATTCAGTTCAACCAGTACACCAGTGAATCTATATCAGTTGCCCAAAGGCCACAACCTGGGTGTTTAAGCTCCACTGAAAGACATCTTCCATCAAGACATTAAATCTTTGGCACTATGCATTAACATGTCTAGGGAGAAACCTACCTATAGGTATTCATCCCTTTCAGAAAGTGGCATTTGTTAAAATGCTGCATTCTTACTGTGTCTGCAACAAGGCAGTTCCAGGCACTATTGAGGAGCCTTCATTTCCCAACCAGGATACTCAATTGTCTAAATTTCCAATTTTCACTTAGGGCCCTGTGTTTCTGTCCACTTGGAGCTGCGATGAGTGTCTCTGTCCAGAATACACTTAACGCTCTCAGATAAACAGGCATTTTTGGTGCTGTGCTATGGTGGCTCTTCTCCTGCGGTGTGGGGAACTTGCTTTCCATGGATGTTTCTCCTTTATTTCCTAAGTCTATTTCAGCTGGAAGATCAAAGCTGCTCTTGAGAATTGTGAAGTTTGGGCTCCTACAGCCCTAGGGGAAATCATTCTGCTACTCTGGGTGCACCTTATTATAACATTGTACAGTTTGGGTCCTGGGCATCTCAAGCTATATTAAAAGCATGAATAATTGCTCAAGCTAGTATAGGATAGCCAAATAAAACTCGGCATACGCAGTTAAATACAAATTTCAGATGAACACAAATACTTTTTAGTGTATCCAAAATATGCATAGAATATACTTAAATACCAAACAATCCTTTTTGTTGTTTATCTGAAATTTAAATGTAATTGGGCATCCTGTATTTTCATTTGCTCAATCTGGCACCCCCAAGCTAGAGCTCATTGGAAACCACATGGTTAGGTAACTTTGCGGCCTGAGGACAGTCACTTAAAGTCAAGATTGGCCTCTCCACATTTCTCTCCTTGGCCTTGAATGGAAAGTGACTCTTGGACCCAACTGACTTGCTGCTGTGTATCTAGGCCACACAGCTGTGTTAACCTAGAACCTCACCAGTGCTCTGTAGAGTAGGCAGAACTCAGCTTCCTAGCAATTTAACGGCAGCAAAGTGTTCCAACAACCAATGCCTGAGGAAGTCTAAGTTCACCTCAGTCTTTCCTAAAGACTCAGAGCAGTGAGAATCAAGGTCATGCTGGGACAGTCTTTTAGTCTTGAACCTGTTCCCTCCCTGCAGCCTGCACACCTGCTGCCTGGTCAGGCCCACTGGCCCCCACACCACTTGAACTAGGTAATCTCACCCCTAACAGATGTTGCACAACTGCCTATCTATAGAAGTCTCCCTTATCTGTGGATAACACCCCTGTAAGTCAGGAACCTGCCACAGGGTAATGCCACATGGCAGGCTCTTAGGAAACTGGAGCTTTAAACATTCTACCCAGCCTGTACTGACACTGACCTCATGGACTTTCAGAGTCAGACTTAAAAGGTGGTAGAGGAAAAAGGATCAATTCACTATAGACTAAGAGTTAAATAGTCAATATACTATGTAAAAATGCTCAATTTTGTTTTGAATTATTTTTTCAAACTAAAGGAAGGAACTACAATTGGTGTAATTTATATTAAACTTAAAATAAAAAGATTTTTTTAAAAATTAGGAAGATTTCTAGCACCTGGTGTTATCAAAGGTGTGAGAAAATGGGTATTGTCAGAGAGTCTTGGTGATTGCAAACTCATATGGCCTTGCTGGACAGCAAAAACTGCATAAAAGAGGTATGTTTTTTAATGAGGAAAAACTAGAATAACCTGAATGTTAATAGGAACTAATAATTATGGTACACTCTTACAATAAGCAGAATGAGAGAAATTTACATATAGTGACAAGGCAATGTCTGTGGTATGTTAAACAAGTAAAAGAAATTGAAGAATTGTGTGTATATTCCCATTTCATTTTTAAATTATCTACATTGACAGTCAACTAGATAAGACTGATAGATAAATGTGTTTCCAGTGGCCACTGCATTATCTAGAGTAATGAGGATGGAGTACTCTCCCAAACTGTAACCAAATATATGTCCCAATCAACTGGAGCCCTCCAAGCCAGGATCATATGATAAAGCTGGAGCTGAGCAACTGGAGGCTCCCACCCCTTCCCCTGTCCTAGGAGTGTGTGTTCTGTTTGCCTTCCCTCCTCCCAGAAGCTGCTCCAAGGATACAGCCTTGCAATAGAAGTGTGGTGTTCAGACTATGTGGACTGGATACAAGACAGAACCCAGTAAAGGTCTCTGTATAAACTTTTAAGATTCTGAAAGACAGGTACAGAAATTCACTCGTCTTGTGGCATCCCAAGATGAAGACTTATAAGTGAGTTCCCTTGCTTATTAAACCTGCCACCTACCAATTTGGAGTGGCCTGCCTCTCTTTTGGTCTTTCCCTGCCCTCCACCTAGAGGGCAGTTTCAGATTTCACCTGGAAGCTCCCAGAAGGTTGCCCAGTGACAAGATCCACTCCTGGAACCCAGAACAGATACCTGACCATGACCTTTGGGGCCCAAGAAGGAGAGACACTTGGAATTGGAGCCAGAGTTTTGTGTTATACTGGACTGGAATCTTGCATCTGAAAATGAGATGGTTCACACAGCTGAAAGTGAACTGAGGGCTGGACAGAGAGATCAGGAAGATCACTAAAGGCAGGTGGTGACAGAAAAAGAATGCTGTTTCCTGACTGCACCCCCTCTCCCTCTGCTCAGCCCACAAAAGAAGTCAGCTACACAGGATACATTTCCCATTTGGTTTTTTTTTTTTTTTTTAACTTTGTTAAGACTGCATGCGATGAAAGACCTATGTACTTTACCATAGTAACACTGGTGCTAAGACATGGTGATTTGCCATAGAATCTGGAGCTCACAGACATGAGATCTCAACTCACATTCCTAGACCGACAACCAGCAGCAGAGCATTTTAAAAGTTCCCTTTCATTCTATACCTTGATTTCTATACCTTCCATCTCTTCCTAATAGAGGAAACTGAAGTTTATAATCAGAATTGACACTAGTTTCTTCCTGGTCTGCTCTCAGATGAATGTCATGGGCCAGCCTGAGGCTCTCCAGGCCAGCAGGACCCTATGGCTGCAGATTTCAATGCAGGTCTAAACTTCAGAATGAGAGTCTCAGATTTTTTTATCAACATCTGTAACTTCCAAATACCTACATACAACTTTAACCCATGATTAGATTTTATCTTCCTTTTAGCATAATTTACTTAAACGTCCCTTTCTAAGAATGTCTTCCATTTTACCTCTCATAACAACGTGACACTATTTCACCACTTACCCCAGTGCTGTTTGTTCAAGGTGATATCTTGGTTCCCTTTGGGGCCACCCTGGAAACATCTAAACGCATCACTGCTGCCCCAGTGAGATACTTTCATCCAGCAAATTAACTGTTTGCACAACTATTATGGGTCAGACAGGACACTGGGGATATAATAGCAAAGCAGACAAAGTTCTTGCCTTTATGGAACCTTCACTATGGTGAGGAGTTAGTCAATAATACTGAGAAATAGGGCAGTCAGGACTCCCCTGGAGACAGAAACAAAACCAACAGGATAAATAGATAGGTGACAGAGAGATATGATATATAAGCTCATCATAAGCGATTGGCTCACACAATTATGGAGTACGGCAAGTCCAAGATCTGCAGAGCTAATGTCCTTGTTTAGTCTGAAGGCCAGTAGGCTGCTGTAGAGCCAGGAAAAGCTGCTACTCCATTTGAAGGCTGTCATGCAGAAGAATTCTCTTAGTCTTCTTCAGGCCTTCACCTGAGTGGATGAGGCCCATCTACACTATGGAAAGCAATTCTCTTTACTCAATCCACCAATTTACATGTTAATCTCATCCAAAAACACCCTCACAGAAACACCCAGAATGTTCGACCAAATACCTGGGACCCAGTCAAGCTGACACATAAAATGAACCATCAAAAAAGATTTAAAAAAAAAATTTTTTTTAAATAAGGTATTATATGATAGGCTACATAGAAAATAAATCTGTAATCTTATCACCTGGTGATATGAAAGAAAGTGACCAGTTAAGAGAAGAGGTTGATATAAGGCATGTGTTTAAGTTACAGTACAGTCCCAAACTTTAAATATGTCAGTATTCAAATGCCATCTTGTGGCTGATTATTCACATTAGGTTTCATTGATTTCATGCCACTCATCTCACATCTGTTAAAATATGTTAAATGTTTTTTGGAGTCGGTGGAGTTACCTAAAAACTCCAGTGTTTATGCCCCTATATCACTTGTATTCTTAGTAGCAATTCCACTCCTGGTGGGTTCAGGATACTAGCAACCATGCCAGTTTCACTCCAGGTTCAAATGTTTTCTTTGATTGTAATGGATTTAATTCAAGCACAGCATAAAATAAAATATTTGTGGTCAGTGTACATAACAATGCCGTAACAGAAATGCTTATACATTTCAAATTAACATACAGACTTATTTTACAACCCCTATGTTTGGTGCAGCAATAACATCATTACATAGATGGGACTGAATCATTTCCCAAATTCTGGGTTTCCATAAATAGTAGTCTGCATTCTTGGCCCTATGTTAGAATCTCTGCTTGGTAACTTTATGCAGTCTAATAAAAGACATCATAAGAAAGACCTTGAGCATGGCCTATAACCCATGATTTATCTTTAATACACATGCTCATCACCATGCAAGTCAAATTTAGACATTCTTTTCACACACCACCACCCCTGACTCCTTATATCTGCCCTGTTCAGAAAGTCTACTAAGTCAGGAGAATAAATTGCTGGCTTTTTCTTTAATATCTGTGTATCAAATCAAAACATTGCACACCTTAAACTTATACAATGTTTTATGTCAATAAAAATTATGTTTATATAATTTTAAAAATTCCTACAAAGCAAAAAACCCTTAAGTAATGAAGTCATACTAATGAATACATATAACATATGTGAAAGGTACAACTACAACAATATAAATACCCATGCATGTCAGATTCCTTTTGCTCTGTAGCACACTACCACTAACTTAGCTGCTTAAAACAATATCCATTTATTAGCTCACAGTTCTGTATTGGAAGTCCAGCATGGGGACAGGGTTCTCTGCTGAGGCTATCACAAGTCTGAAATCAAAGTGACGGCCAGGCTGACTTCTCATCCAAGGCCCTGGGGAAGAATCAGCTTCCGAGCTCATTTTTGTTGTTGGCAGTAATCAGTTCCTTGAAGTTCTAGGACTTAAGTCCTCATTTCTTTACCATGTAGTCCCCCTCTATCTTCAAACCAATAATGGATGTCAGTCAAATCCTTCTTATGCTTTGAATCTGACTTTCTAGTCTGTTAATAGACTGCCATTTATGTCTTTTAATAAATGCCTTAAATTTATTTAATTATCTTTGCCTGTTTGGTTCTAATACTTCTAGGGATCTCTGATTTATTTTTCTTTTGAGATAGTTACACTCCATTAATACATCATTATTTTGGCTAACAAAATCATACACCTCCTGAGATATCTTATAATGGATGTTAGGAAAGGGTTCAAAAACCTGCAGATGCCCACACCCTGTATCTATCATGCTGAGTGAGTGCAAGGAGGGAGCAGGGATGAGTCTTCATGTGGAAAATCCCAGGCATCATAAAACTGAAATTAATTACCCCCATCTGTCACCCAGCAACACCTTCAGGTCAAGACTTTTCATGTTAGAATCACTTGGCAAACTTTAATAATGCTAATGCCCAAGTCAACAGCCCAGACTAATTAAATCAGAATCTCTGGGGAATCTTAAGATGGGAAGACTACTCCAATCACCTGCATGGGCCTTATAAGTAATCACAGTGTCATAACTTATAAGACAGAGGGAGGGGGTAGATGTGACACAGAAAAGGCCAGGTGACAATGGGAGCAGAGGTAGGAAAGGTGATGTGATGTGACCACAAGCCAAGGAATGAGAACACCCTCTAGCAGATGGAAGAGCCAAAGAAATGGGCTCTTCCCTATTACCCCTGGAAGAGGTGCTGCAATGCTGTCACTTTGATTTTGGCCCAGTGAGACTCACTTCAGATTTCTGGTACCCAAACTGTACAAGAATAAATTTGTGTTGTATTAAGCCACAACATTTGTGTGGTAATTTGTTAATAGTAGCCATAGGAAACTAATACAGCCCACTTGTCACTTTTTACTTTGATCAACCCTGTTTTTCTCAAGAAGCATGTATTAATTTTTGTATTTAAAAAATGAGGAAAATGGATTATTTCTGATCATTAAAATGACCTCTGTAAATGTATTACATGTTCAAAAATAAAATATTTAGATTGAGGAAGATGCAGATTTGTGTTGTAATCTATGACATTCAGCAATCTCAAGTGCATGGTAGGAGTGTGGGTATCAGGGGCCAGATGAGTCCCAGAACTTTGCCCTTGGCAACATTATTTCTGGTTTTGATGCTATTATTTTTCATTTGGTTGGTTTCTCCTAACCATGCTCCTGGTGGCAGTAGAGCATCCTAGTGGTGCAGAATGGCCTACCAGGGAGACAAGGCTGTGATTTCAATTTGTGTCTGTGCAGCAGTGGTAACCAGCCATATTCCCAAGAATGTTAATGGTTAAAAAAAATTCTTATTGAGCATCAGGTTCCATTTGATGAGTGTTCAGAGCTTTCTCCCTACACACGTACTATTGTTGGTCCAAAGGTTAGGAAATAACTTCAAGTAAAGTTGACCCAGTTTCTTTCCAGGTCTATTATTTGTCTTAACTCAGCCCTCAATATTAGGGACATCCCCAAGTAGTAGGGAGTCTGCATCCTTTGAAGAAGCTGCCAGATGATAGGAAAATAGTAAGAAAGAGCCACTTGCTTTTCTTTCCATTGGTACCATTACTAGACTCTAACTTCTTCATGATCTGCTGCAGAAAGAGAGGACCACAGTGCGCCTGCCTCTCTGATGACCTGCCAATGCTTTCAGACCTGGCCCTTCCAGTGTTGTTCACCCCACCACTAGAATGGCTTGTCTTGCTTCCAAAAATACTGCACTGTTTTCTCAGAAAAGGAAAAAATCTATCACTCTCCACATCTTACTTCACTTGATCCAAACTATAATGTATGCCTGCATATGGTAGTTGGCATTTTCTAAAATTCAAGTCTTATTTTACCCCTAAAATTTTATATCTTCAGTCTTGTTTTTGGTAATGATTTTGGGGCCAAAAATGGGAATTGGTACTATGTAAGCCTGCTTTTATATGTTCATATTCCTGGTTTATCTCAACTGTTTAATTTTTCCAAAATGATGTTATGTTGTTTAATTTAAAAATAAGTTCCACCTAAACTTACTGAAAAATAAATGTCATTAAATTCATCCTAGTATTTTCCAGTCAATTAATTCTTGCAACAAATACTTGAGCTTAGAAAGTGTTCTAGGATGACATTCAGCTAAGTTCTAATTGTTTAAATAGATCCTCTTTTGTTCCTTTTACTATTAGTATGACAATTCTATGAGCTACCTGGGATGCACCTCTGTTCAGAATATAGGTGAAAAACGATATAATTAGTAAGTTTTGATTCTACTCTGAAGCATTCCCTTTGAGCCTTTTCAATCCAAAACTATTATAAACAGAACAAAAACATCAGCATTTAGATAGCTGGATTTTGTTAAAAATATTTCCTTAATTATAACCTATTTAGTTTTTTTGCATCTTAGGGGGTTTCATTGTTATTGTTATTGGTTTCCAGAGAAAAATCCCTTGTGTTTCTTTGACAATTTTGTGTTCCTGGGATTATAGAGCTGAAAAATACTGTGGCAACTGCTTTGAAAATCTTGTCTTATTTTGCTCTTTTAAATTGTGCACCCAAGCAACAGTTCTCTTTTAGGAATAGGTATTCAAAAAAAGTCAAATCTCACTAAATCATGCAGAAACAGGAGCTGCCAAAACTGGGGGAAGTTCAGTGCACCTTTGGGAAAAAGTTTAAAAAAAAAAGGAAAAAGCAAATATACTTTCACTTGAAACTTAGAAAGACCTGAGCAAAATAAAGGCTACATAAACCCAAGATGCTTTTCAAGAGACTGGAGTTAAGGCCCACCTATAACCAACATAGCAACAGCACTCAGGGAGCCAAGGTGGGGCTTTATTATTTCAATAGAGAACAATTTTGATCTTAGCACTACACAATATGATTCAAACTAAAATCCTTCGAAGTGTAGAGATGCAAAAAAAGCATCCTGGATCTAGTCCCATTTTGACCAAAGTAAGTAAATAAAAGCAGAGGAAATACACTACAGTATTAAGATATGATGCCAGTGATAAGGTGACTGGTGTCCAGTAATGTGAATGAAGAAAAGGAAGTAGGAAAAAGGACCTAGTTGCTGTACGTTAGACCACTCCATGAAGATGAGCCAGTCATACCTATGTATTTCGATAAAATGTTCAAGAGATTGTACCATAGGAATACAATCTGGGCTCCTTTTCCTGAGGAAGTAATCTGAAACTGAGATTATCTCTTAGGCTGGAAAGGAGAAACAAAAGAACAACAAAAAACCCAAACCCAACAAATGATAGTATCAGAAAATGGCAGAGATGTATACAACTATATATCAACCATGGTGTTAAATGTGAATATACCAAAATATTCTAACTAAAAGGCAAAGAATGTCAGACTTTATTTTTAAACAAGCAAAACCTGATTATATGCAGTCTACAAGAGCCACGTTTTAAATATGGAGACACTGATAAATTAAATTGACAGTAAAAGGATGGAAAAATATATTCTGTGTAATAAAAAGCCTGTGTGTCTCATATCAAATTAGACATCAAGAAAAAGAGAACTGCTAGAGATAAAGTGAGACATTTCATTATGATAAAAGCATTGATTAATCAGGGAGACAAAATCCTAACTGTGTATGCATGTAACTTCAAAATACACAGTTAGGGTTTTGTCTTCCTGATTAAGCAAAGCAAAAACTGATAGAATTACAGGGAAAGACAGAGAAATCCAAAATCTTTAATTGGAAATTTAATCCCTCTCTACCTGACAGAATAAGTAGACAAAAACCCAAAGGGGTATAAAAGATACCTGAGCTACACTATTAATCACCTTTCCCTAAATTGATATTTACAGAGTACAACTCCAATACATGGGATGTTTCCTAAATAGAGCATACATGCTGAGACATAAAACAAAGTTCAGCAAATTCCAAAAGATTGAAATTTTATACGAAATTTTCCCTGACCACAATATAATTAGAAATAACAAAAATATACCTAGAATTATTTCTAGATATTTGGAAATGAATACACTCCAAATACTATATGATGACTAAGAATACATTCTTCCTCTCTTGCAGTCATAGTTCTTTATAATCACTGTTACCAACTTCTCATATATTCTGCAGATGTTCTATGCATTTTCAAATACATACCTGTATATTCTGTTCATTATACACATGCCAGCATACACTATGCTGCAGCTTCTTCTCTTCATAACAACTCACTTGCAAGTCTCTGTAATTAGTATAGAGATGCTTCACTTGCTGTAATGTATAGCTAAACCATATTTTATTTAATCAGTTCTCCACTGATGGTCATTTGACTTGTTTCCAGTGTTTCGCTTCTACCTAGAGATGGAACATCTTTTATTCTTCATGACAAACCCTTTAAACCACACCTGAGTTTGTTACTGAGGTGGCCTTGGGATGTGGGTAGTTGTCAGGGAAACCAGCTATGTGGACCACTTTGAGTCCCACCCCAATCTCCATCTCCAGGAACGGGGAGGGGCTAAAGGTTGAATCAGTCACCAATGGCCAATGATATAATCAATCATGCCTATGTAATGAAGCCTCCATAATAATCCCTACAGTAGTACAGGGTTTAAAGAGCTTCTGGGTTGCTTAACACACGGAGATGTGTTGCCCTCTGAGAAGGGTTCCATGCCCTTTCTCACATAACCTGCCCTGTGCATCACTTCTGCCAGGATGTCCCTGAGTTATATTCCTTAATAATAAACTGGTAATGTACTTATTAGTCACCTACCATTAATAAAAAGTGCCAGCTTAAATAAAATAAATTAATAATAATAATAATAATAATAATAATAAACTGGTAATCTAGTAAGCAAACTGTTTTCCTGGGGTCTATGAGCTGCTCTGGCAAATTAATCAAACCCAAGGGAGGGGTGTCATGGGAACTTCAATGTGTAGCTGGATGATCAGATGTACAGGTCACAACCTTGACTTGTGATTGGCATCTAAGATGGGGGAGAAGGAAGGCAGTCTTGTGGGCCTGAGCCCTTAACCTGAGGAGTCTGATGCTAACTCCAGGTAGATAGTGTCAGAACTGAATGGAATTGTAGGACACCCAGCTGGTGTCACAGAATTGTTTGGGGTGAAAAAAATCATCCCCATATCTGGTCTCAGAAGAGTACAGGGTGCGTAGCGTTGAGAGGAGATACAGAGGAGTTCCCCCCATACAAAGGGCTAGGAAAAGATTGATAGAGCAAATCTAAAAAAGAAAAAGGTGGAAGGTGAAAACCTTAGCAAAAATCAATAAACAAGAAAGCAAACATATGCAAAAACTAGTTTTCTGGCAGCTTTTTTTTTGGAAGTAACAAAACATTGGAAACAATTTCAATACCTATCAATAAGAGAATGGGTAAATAAGATGTGACAAGATAATACAATGCAGTGCTGTCATTTAAATGAAGGAACTGGAGCCACATGCACCCACATGAGTAAATCCCTAAAGCAATGTTAAGGGACAAAATCAAGTTGCAAAATTACAGGTGCAGTATCATAGAGCATTTATATAAAGTTTCAAGTACATCAAATAAAAATTTTATGACAACACAGAAAATTCCTAAGAAACAAGTCTGGATAAGAAAGATATTTATCTGCTTGAGGTGAGTGGCTTGCTCTATGGAGGCAGGGAGGGAGGGAGGCTGAGAATGAGGGAAAGACACAGAGGGGCCTTTTAACTGTATCTGTTCTATTAAAAAAAGACCTTGAGTAAACAAGGCAAACCTGAATATTTAGTAAATCTGGATCTTAAACACAGAGATGTTTTGCTCTGTTTTTTGAGTCTGAAGTTTTTAATTTTAAAAATACTTTGACAGGAAAAAATTGTTTCAACTGGAAACTTATGTGAAATGATGTTTATTCCATTAAGTTGTTTATCATATACTGTCTGAAGTACCACAAAATTAAACTTTAGCTGGCCTCTGTCCAAAATGAATGCTTAAGACATTTACTAGGACTTGACACCCCTGCTTACTGCTCTGTTCTTTATGTCCTTCTGCTTGTCTGCCCGTTTTTGGGAGCACAGTATTGAGAAAGTACATTGGCCAAATCAACAAATCTAAGAACAAAAAACTGTTTAAAATGAAGAGAAAGGATTATATCCTCAGCTAGTGTTTAATTCTATCAACAGCTCATGTTGAGTATCTTAAATATGGGCTCTATCATCAGATTTCCCTGTTTCAGAAAGATGCATCTGTTACATACAGAAAAGCAGGTCATCCATCACACTTGAATGCTACACAGGGCCTACCCCCTTCTACAGCTCAGTGGCAACTCTTCCATGTGGTTCTCATCAAAGACCTCAAAAGTGCATTTCACATCATAATCTAGAGAGACAACCCAAGATTAAATGCAGGCCCAACACATATACGTTTGAAGATTCAGTAGAGGTATTTCGATTATATAACATATGTAGTCATTTCTGGTACATAAATTGGATTTTTACAGGCCCTTACAGGATCCATAAAGAACCCTCCCCCCTTTTTATATTCTTTGACACTCCTTTGTATAAATATTGACATTTATCCTTTGAGTGGTGCTAACTGGGTGGTGTGCTTCTGCATCCCCATTGGATGACTCAAGTATTAATGCTGAGGATCAGGAAGGAATGAGGAAAGGAAGGAGTAGAAAGGAGAACAAATGGGCTCTGTAGGGACGGTGGGAGTATGAAGGGGGAGCAAGTGGGAAAGCCCAACAGGGAAAGGGCAGAGGGACAGAGAATCTAGCTCATCGGAGGATGCCTCCTCCTCATCTGCTCCTGAGACCACCCATCTCCTGGGCCTTACCAGCCCAAAGACAAACACACAAACCTCTTAGCATTCTGATGAAGGTGGAAGAGTCCCCCAAAGATGCCCACATTTAACTCTTAGAATGAGTTAATATGTCACCTTACATGGCAAAAGGGGCTTTGCAAATATTTATTCAAGGATCTGAGATGGGGAAAGAACCCTAGATTATCATCTGAGTGGGCCCAATGGAATCACAAGGGTCCTTGTAAGAGAGAGGCAGGAAGATCTGACTCAGAGAAGGAGACGTAATGACAGAAGCAGAGGTCAGAAGGAAAGAGAGAGAGACTTAAGACACTGGTCCTGTTGATTCTGAAGATGCAAGAAGGGGCCATGAGCCAAGGAATGCGGGCATTCTCCCAAAGCCAGAGAAAAAGCAAGGAAATGAATTCTTGTGTACAACCTCCAGAAGGAACACAGCCCTATTAGAACTCAAACACATTTAGTAAAGCTGAAGAATATAAAACATACAAAACTCAGTTGTAACAACCCAAAATTTGGTATACTGCAAAATTATCCTTCAGAGGTGAGGGAGAAATAGAGACTTTCTCAAACAAAAACTGAGGGAATTTGTTGCCAGCAGACATGCCTTACAGGAAATGTTAAAAGGAGTTCTTTAAAGAGAACGAAAATGATACAGGTCAAAATCAGATCTACAAAAAAAAAGGAAGAGCATTAGAGAATGAGTAAATGAAGGTGAAATAAAGGCTTTGATTTTTCTTATTGTTATTTATTCTAACAGGTAATTTGTTCAAAATAATAGTAGCAATAATGTATTTGATTATGTATGCTTTTGTATGAATAAGTCAAAAGAGGTAAGTGATCCCTTGTATTATGGCCTCAATGTACTAATACATGGGAATTGTCAGAAAGAATCAAAAACAAGACCAAAAATATGTTGTCTAAAAGTAACCTCTTCAAATATAGACACATATAGATTAAAAGTAAAGAGATGGAGAAACATATACCACACTAACACACAAATCAAAAGAAGTGAGAATAGCTATATTAATTTCAGACAATGCAGACTTCAGAGCAAGGAAGATTATCATGGATAAATAGGGGCATTAGATTAAAAAAGGGGTCAATTTTCTAAGACGACATAACAATCCTTAATGTCTATGTGTTACAGTTGGAGATTTCAGTAACCTTGTATCAGAAACGGACAGATTCAGCAGGCAGATTCAATCAGACCTAACTGACATCTAAAGATTGCTTCATCTAACCACAGCAGAATATACATTCTCCTCGAACTTACCTGGAACATTTGCCAAGACAGACCACATTCTGAGTCGTAAAACACACCATAACAAATTAGAAGAATAAAAATCATACATGCTCTCAGATAACATTGTAATTAAACTAGAAATCAATAATGGGGAAATAGCTGTGTGGGATTTTGACAGTGGACAGGGAGTATATGAGAACTTTCTGCTTCTTTTGTTCAATTTTGCTGTGAACCTGAAGCTGCAATAAAAAATAAAGTCTATTTTTTAAAAGTAAAGGGAAGAATTTCATCAGTATAGAAGCAAAAACTAAAGAAAAAGAAACATTACCAATAAAAATGGAGACATCAATAAGACTAACATTTTTAGAGTGGCAAGTGTGATTAAGAACATTAGCTGACAAAGGACTTCTGAATTCTCTAAAAATGACTCTGACATTACAAACAAGTATTTATATCCAACATGTCTGTCATTACTCAGTCCAGAAATACTGTTGTACAAGCAAAATAATCAGGGAGAGCAATAGTGCCAGATCCTGGTGAAGAACACAATGATAGAATTGTCTTACCATCTGAAACATTAGGAGAGGGAAGCCTATTAGAATCAATGAATAAAAATCATTGAATAATTTAGTTTTAAAAGTTTGGTGAAAAATGAAATGCAATTTTAAATCCTTTATTTTAACTGAGTGTTTCCAGAAAACAGTCCTCTCTTCTCATCAAAAGAAGTTTTAATTTAATCTCATTTTGAAGCTCTAAAATGATTTTAAAGCAAAAACATACAAGTAGATAAGTAATCTTAAAGCTTTAAACTCACTCATTTTATCTGCAGTGTCTCTATTTGATGACCTGAAACTTCTCTTTAAAAAAAATACAGGGACACCATAGAAAGGAGCCACTCTCTCCTCTCAAACTAAGATCAGTGTGCTTCCATTTCCTCCACCTGTGGTCAAGTCAGCCTCTGTGGGTGCTGAGCTTCATTTGGCTCTGCAGACTCCTGTGAAGCCTTGTAAGTTGACCTCAGAATATGTGGGCCATTTCAGAACAGAAAAGCTTGAATCCAATAAAAAGGTGATCTGTGGATGAACTTTGCCAGAAAGTAAGGGAAAGAGTTTCTCTTTCCCTTTGGCGGGAAGGAGGGAGGGAGGAGGAGGCAGGGGGAGAGGGGGGAGGGAGAGAGAGAGAGAGAAGAGAGAAGAGAGGAGGGAAGGAGGGAAGGAGGGAAGGAAAGAAACCGGGCCAAAAAAAAAAAAAAAGCACAGCCTGAAAAAATTCTCAGTTGGACAGTGTCTAAAGCTTTGACCCTGGGATTCACTGCAGGATTTCCCCCGTAACTGCAGATCTGCTGCCATCTCATGGACAATTGAAAGATCTCATGATGAAATAACTATTCTGCAATCGCACATTTATACCCTCCCAAAAATAACAACCGTAAACATTTCTTATAGAAAATGCCCATTCTTCTTGATACATAAATGTCCTTTAAAAAATAATTAACTCAAAAAAAATTTAACTCAGTTTTCTATGTCCAGGGAATTATATATAGCACAAGCATACAAAAGGAATAAAAAACACAAAGCCTACCCAAAGGTTTAATTACAACCATTATTACAAATAAAAAGAATACTTGATATCAAAATTAACTATATATAGTAGAAGTTTGTTTCTATTACTAAAAAGGAAGGACAGACAATAAAGTATGCAACTAAAGAACATTTTTAAAAATTATAAAAGAAAGTCACAGAGAATTAAGAGTTGCAGACAATAACACAGCACCCATACTCCTCAGCACTTCTGCCCACACAAAGTCTGTATACAATTGTTTACAGTAGTTTCATTTGGAATAGCCCAAAACTGGAAATAACTGAAAGGCCCTACAACAGATGAGTATGTGTACACATCCACACCTTTACTACTCAGCAATGAAAACGAAAGAATAGCCACAACGTGGTTGGATGAAGGGCATTATGCAGAGTGGAAAAAAGCTAATCTTAAAAGGTCAACAGCTGTATGATTCTGTTTATATAACATCCTTGGAATGATGGATAAAACAGGAGAAAAGGGAAGTCTAGAATATGTAAGCGGAGACTGCAGTAGAGGTCGGAGCCTGTCTGTCTGATATAGTAGAGGTGGGAGGAAGAAGGGGACCAAACATACACAGGAACTTTTTGGTAACAGGAATGCTCCATATCTTTACTGTGACAGTGATTGCACAAGAGTAGATACTTATTAAAACTCATCAAAATGTGGTCCTAAAATGGGGGGGCTTTAAGTTTAATGTAAAATACACTGCAATAATGAATTTTTTAATTGGCTTAGGAACTTACCCTGCACAGAAATGAAACAACATATAACATTATTCACTGTCCATTCACAGGCAGCTGGTTGAATAAACTGTAATCTACAATGAAGGACTTGGAACCATTAAAAAAAAAAAAAGTGAATAAGAGCTCCAAAAACTGATAATATATGGTGTCAGTGTTCAAGTTACACTGTTAAGTAAGAGAGCAAGATTCAAAAGAGTATATATAGTATATTGCCTTTTGTGGAGAAATGGAAAGAATAATACTGCATAATTCTTGCAAAAAGAAACGCAGGAGGAATAAACCACAAGATTAGTGATAATGACTACATATGGGGAGGGCATGATATCAGGATGGAATCAACAGGGATGGGAACATTCTCTGATTTAGCTTAACAGTACTTTATATGTTAATATATAAATATTAAATTTACTAAATAAAAGGGATGAAACCCCAAAATTAAATCCAAGCAGGAGCAAAGGAACTTATATCAAATGGGTAATAAAACCACATAGAGGAAAAGAACTGACTTGAGTAATTTGAACATGTGACTGTGTACCCATTCTGAGGACAAAAGGAGTACAAGTAGAGCTTTACATTTTTTAGTTTCATGGTTGGTAAGTCTATTGATATTGTAACTCTGAAATCATTTTGTAAGAGTGACTTATATATTTCTATTAATGATAAGTGAACTGTGCAAAAGGTAAGTACAAACAGACGAGTTTATAAATGCACACGGCTATGCTATCTACTACTTTTATATTTATTAGTGTTGTTTTAAAGAACACTTAGATGTTGGTTTTGTGTTTAACCTAGAAACAGTGGTGTGAGTGTAACACATGGGAATATTTAACTGGCTTAAAATTCCTAGACAAAGGAACATAAATCTAAGAAGAACAAATGTCTTGTGGCCAGGCCCCTACACTATTTCCTGACACAGCAAGCTGAAGGCTTAGAGCTCCTATGGTCCGTGCAGACTTCCACAAGCTGAGACACACGGGACACTTTGTGGTTTGAGGTGAGGCCTGCTGTCAATACCCAGGTCTTCGCAGTTTAGGAAACCATCAGTTTTCTCAGTAAGTCCCACATCTGCATTTATCTACTCTACTTAGAAATTACTATACTGTTTATTTCCAGTTCACTGTTGTGGACTACCTTTTCACCTGTCAAAAAGACCACAGAGGAAAACAGCTTGCAAAAGAAAAAAGGAAAACACACATATATGCACATGTACTGTGACACTGTAACCTTAGAAAAATCATTTTTAAATGAGTATGTCCAATTTTATTCTAGAAATCTCTTAAGCCTAGAAAGAAAAAAATGCATTGTTTTCTCCATGTGCATTATAAAACTGACTTATGGAACAATATAGTAACTCAGAAGGCCAATAACCAGGATATGCTAAAATCAGCTAATACTTATTGAACCACACTGGGTCAAGCTTTACTGTAACTCATTTAAATTTCACAAAAACCCTATGAAGTTGAAACTATTATCCCATTTTCAATATGAAGAAACTGAGACCCAAAAAGGTTAAGGAATTGGCCAAAGGTCAAACAGCAGTAAAATCCCTGAATAGGTATGTAAGCTTACTCTAATTACAAAGGACCATGCTCTTAACCATTATGCCATGCTCATTTCTAGGAAACTTGCAATGAACAGGCAATACCTATTTTTTAATATTAACTATTCCTGAGGGTAGAAAAAACATCTTCCTAACTTTATGACTTGCAACAGAACATGAAGTTAGCAACAATGGGAACCATAGCCTAGTCTCACTATGACTACATTAGAAAAAAAGACCAAAACTGGTAGATTTTAGGGAGAGCATGGCCTATGGAAATCCAAGGAGTGCCCTGGCCTTAGAGAGAGCTGGCAGGATCTGCGCCCCTGCTGGCCAAAGAGCTGCAAGTGAGTGGCCTCTAAGGAAAGGCTGGTGTGTGGGCCTTAAGAGCAGCTGTGAAATAGGAGGTTTCCTTCAAACACTTTGTCAGGGCACAAATTCAAGATGATATCAAAACAAAACAGACGCCTGCAATTTCCTCTGCAGTCTGATGAAAACTGCAGAGTTCCCTTCGTTGCATTAAAAGAATGGCTTTTAAGGCATAAAATGAAATATACAGGATTAAAGAAAACCAGTCACACTAAAGTACTTTACCTACCAAGGTTAAGAGACCCTAAAATAGAAGGCCAAAGTAGATTCTAGTGCTTATGGGAATTTAATCTAGGACAAAAGTGGTATTTCAATTCAGTGTGAAAAAGAAAATGCATTTAATGTGTGCACAGGCACACTGGCTATCCATATGGAAAGGCTCTCTTTTTTGTGTCATAAGCAAAAATAATTCCAAATTAAAGATTTTAAAAGAAAAAAGAAAATTTCAGAACAGGTTAAGGAGACCATTAAGTGCTATCTAAGAACTGGGGAACCCAGAAGGTATAAAACACAAAACATACCTTGTAAGGAAAAGCATAGCATAAACAAAATGAAAAAAAACACAGGTTAGGGAAAAAATGCTTTAAACATATATAGAGCTAAAGCCAGCCCAACGGCTGTACCAAGACAGAACTGGCCTGACCTAGGTTCAGATGCCTATCCCTGAACTATTTATTTTATGGAGGGGTGGGGGTGATAGAGGTAAAAGATATCTGAGCCAACTCTAGAGTTGGGGGTGTGACAACCCCATCTATACCATATTCATGATGAGGGGTAGATATCCAAAGAAAAAGTGAGTGGTGTCATGAAAGAAGGAAGTGAATGCTGGATGGACAATCACAACATACATGAAAAAGGAGTTAAAAAATGAAAAATTAAAATTGTTCAATCTTACTAGTAATTAAAGACTACAAATAAAAGTACATAATTTGCTGCTTATTAGGTTAACAAAAGAAAAAGAACTCTGGTTTGTGTGTGTGAGAGATGGTGAGGGGCAGGGCTGGGAGAGGAGATCACACTATGATCAGAAATGTGTATGTGACCAATAGCTTTAACTAGGAGGCATGTGGGCAAATCATATGCCACAGTCCTGATTCTTAAATACAAAACAAAAGCTGGTAACAAAGAGTAAAATGTAAAGCCCCATAATGTAGCAGAAGCTGACTATCTTGTTTTCTCTCCAACCTGATACATGTTCCCATGAAAAGAAATTCAGAAAATCTGGGGTACATCTATATTCCTCAGCTCCAAGTCTTGACTTGATTCAGCCTGTTTCTTTCTATGCTCTTCTTTCAACGGTCCTAGACAATACCTGAAGTCTATAGTTGATTGCCCTCAGCATAGCTGGGGTTTGAACTAGTATAATGTCTTCTCAAAACTGATGAAACACTTTACCCCTATATCTAACTAGGGAAAATCCATGAAGGACAAATAACTTCCTAAGTATGACAGCTGAAAAGGACCCCAGGATACAGAAGCATAATGCATGAACACTGAGAAGACCTACAATTAGAGTCCCAAGGGGAGTATCCCAGCTCACCGGAAAGTCAGTGAGAAATTACATACTAAACTCTAATGGGTATAAGGTAGGTCTGTGCCATCCCGCAGGTAGAGCAAATAGTGGTAGAAGAAGGATTCTCTTATGAGCTACGGAGCCAGTCCCATACCCAGAACAAAATCACGTGTATTTCTCAAGTATGCAAACTACAGTGAATCAAAATCAAGTTCAATTCCACTGCATTCAATTAGAAAGTCAACACCACATGTGAAATTGTATATGGTGATTAAATCAAGTACTTAAAACATCCCCCAGATTTCAATTTTGAGCAAATAACATTCCTAGATTTAACTTCTTTTCTTATGTCCAATTACAACTAGGAAGTTGAGGTGCCATACCACCTCTGACTTTGTACCTTTTCTAAGTCAGGGATTTTCACGCAACCCTGAGAAGGTAAAAGAACTGAGACCACCTATTCCACTACCCTACCTGAACTTTTAGGTCAAATGACTTACACACTTCATTTACATCAACAGGGCTTACTCTATAACCAAAAACTCTGCAATATTTCTATTACACATAACAAAAGAACAATACAGAGACACGGGAACAACTGCCTTATCTCTACTGTCTTAAAACAAAAAGCTAACACCTAGCCATACCCAAAGGAGCAGTGGTTAAGAGCATGGACTTACGAGAATGCCGTGACTAGAATCCAGCCCCTTAGCTAACTTAGCTATGCAATCATCTGGGAAGTGATCTAACTGATCTAGGTTTCATTACAACCTCTTAAGGCTGCTGTGAGGTTTACTGAGATATTCCAGCACTTAGAACAGCATGTGGCACCAAGGAAGCTTTCAATAAATGTTACTATTACTATTAATATAAACAGAAGTTATTTATCTGTCTGTTTAGGTCTATATCAGTACTCCTAGAAGTCAAAACACTATATTCTAATTGTTCGTATGTGTACCATCTGGCACTTTAAAACTACTTTAAATTGAAAGCTTTTCACCTAAGATTGGGAACAAGACAGGGATGCCCACACTCCCCACTGTTATTCAACATAGTACTGGAGGTCCTAGCCATGGCAATTAGACAAAACAAACAAATAAAACGCATCCAGATTGGTAAAGAAGAAGCCAAACTGTCACTATTGGCAGATGACATGACATTGTACATAAAAAACCCTAAAGACTCCACTCCAAAACTACTAGATCTAATATGTGAATTCAGCAAAGTTGCAGGATAAAAAATTAATACACAGAAATCTGCTGCACTAATGATGAGCTAGCAGAAAGAGAAATTAGGAAAACAACTCCATTCACAATTGCATCAAAAAAAATTAAATACCTAGGAATAAACCTAACCAAGGAAGTGAAAGACCTATACCCTGAAAACTACAAGACACTCCTAAGAGAAATTAAAGAGGACACTAACAAATGGAAATTCATCCCATGCTCTTGGCTAGGAAGAATTACTATTGTCAAAATAGCCATCCTGCCTAAAGCAATCTACAGATTCAATGCAATTCCTATCAAAATACCAACAGCATTCTTCAATAAACTGGAACAAATAATTCTAAAATTCATATGGAACCACAAAGGACTCTGAATAGCCAAAGCAATCCTGAGAAGGCAGAATAAAGCAGGGGGGATCTCACTTCCCAACTTCAAGCTCTACTACAAAGCCACAGTAATCAAGACAATTTGGTACTGGCACAAGAAGACACATAGGCCAGTGAAACAGAAGAGAGAGTCCGGATTTTAACCCAAACATATACAGTCAATTAATATACGATAAAGGAGCCATGGATATACAATGGGGAAATGACAGCCTCTTCAACAGCTGGTGTTGGCAAAACTGGACAGCTACATGCAAGAGAATGAAACTGGATTATTGTCTAACCTCATACACAAAAGTAAATTCAAAATGGATCAAAGACCTGAATGTATGTCATGAAACCATAAAACTCTTAGAAAAAAAGTATGCAAAAATCTCTTGGACATAAACATGAGCAACTTCTTCATGAACATACCTCCCCAGGCAAGGGAAACAAAAGCAAAGATGAACAAGTGGGACTATACCAAGCTGATAAGCTTCTGTACAGCAAAGGAAATCATCAATAGAACAAAAAGACATCCTACAGTATGGGAGAATATATTCATAAATGACATATCCGATAAAGATTGACATCCAAAATATATAAAGAGCTCACGCACCTCAACAAACAAAAAGCAAATAAGCCAATAAAAAAATGGGCACAGGATATGAACAGACACTTTTCCAAAGAAGAAATTCAGATGGCCAACAGGCACATGAAAAGATGCTCCACATTGCTAATCATCAGAGAAATGCAAATTAAACCACAATGGGATATCACCTCACACCAGGTAGGCTGGCCAACATCCAAAAGACAGACAACAACAAATGCTGATGAGGATATGGAGAAAGGGGAACCCTCCTACACTGCTGGTGGGAATGTAAATTAGTTCAACCATTGTGGGAAAGCAGTATGGAGGTTCCTCAAAAAGCTCAAAATAGAAATACCATTTGACCCAGGAATTCCACTTCTAGGAATTTACCCTAAGAATGCAGTAGCCCAGTTTTAAAAAGACATATGCACCCATATGTTTATCGCAGCACTATTTACAAGAGCCAAGAAATGGAAGCAACCTAAGTGTCCATCAGTAGATGAATGGATAAAGAAGATGTGGTACATATACACAATGGATTATTATTCAACCATAAGAAGAAAACAAATCCTACCATTTGCAACAACATGGATGGGGCTGGAGGATATTATGCTCAGTGAAATAAGCCAGGCAGAGAAAGACAAGTACCAAATGATTTCACTCATCTGTGGAGTATAAGAACAAAGCAAAAACTGAAGGAACAGAACAGCAGCAGACTCACAGAACCCAAGAATGGACTAACAGTTGGCAAAAGGAAAGGGACGGGGGAGGATGGTTGGGAAGGGAGGGACAAGGGGGAAAAAGGGCAATACGATTAGACATAATGTAGGGGGTGGGGGGCATGGGGAGGGCTGTACAACACAGAGAAGACAAGTAGTGATTCTACAGCATCTTACTATGCTGATGGACAGTGACTGTAATGGGGTATGTCAAAAAAAAACCAAACAAAACACAACCAGACTAAAGTGAAACCAAAAAAACAAAACAAAAACTACTTCAAATTATTTGGAAATGAAGAATTATCAAAACCCTCAGTTACTGAACTAATTTTAGAAATTACTTAGAAAACCTCACTTAGAAAACCTCCACTATGAAACAATAAGCTTGCAACAAAATACCAAGTGAAAGCCATGTAATATAATCAGATTTGAAAAACACTACCTTCAGCTGCTCCTCAGCTGATTAGAGGAATAGAGAAATGTATAATACTTCCTGTACAAATGCATTTAGGGAAAGCAGGCTATGTTTATTAAAAAACTATAAAAGGTTACAATATAAATCTACCAAAAAAAATTAAGTTTTAAAAGTTAGGTGAGTCATATGTATCCAAATTCTGACCAAATCAAGACAACAATCCAATGCACAGAAAGATAATTATGTAAACCAAGGAGCAAAGAGCAATAAACAGAAATATCTTGTCAACAGACACTAAGTAATACAAACCTACGTTTGAATGTAACACAAACATGATTTCGTAAATACATGTGTTAGCTACCTTTCTCCAACATTAAAGTAGTTTAAGTGTTTAATATTTAGTTACAACATACATAATGTATAAAACCTTTAACTACACATAATGTAGTCTAACAAGTGTGAACCAAGTAAGAATGTAAAGTTTTTTTATGGGAAGAGGTACATTTCACAGAGACCCCAACTTGAAATAGATTGATTATCACACATACTGTAAAGGTGATAGACAAAGATGTTTATCATTTGCAACTGTATACAGAGAACAAATTGCTCATAAATCAGTTTCAGAATCTTACTAAGAGGTATTATAGTGGCTTGTCTAAAAGGACAAATTACTTATTTGGTGTTTTAAAATAGCAGAGATCAAGGTAAATTAAATAACATGAGTGAAAAAAGACATATAATGTACAATAGCAAGAGGTTAGAAAACTGACTACTGTGGAAAAGATTCATTAGTCTGTACAAGTTGGTTGTGATGATTATTGCCTACTTGTTACAGTAAATTACCAAGATTTTCATTGCAACAGTCTTTTCCCACACACGTCAAAATCTGGAAGCAATATACCTCTCTCAAAGTGTCATTTAGTGTTTACTTAGTGTTCTTTTTAACCCAACACTCAAAACACAGAAATAAGTTTTTGAATATCAACTAGCCATTTATGGAAGTGTAAGATACAGATATTCATAAACATTACAGAAGCTACAATTGAGGTACCTGGACAAACACCACCAACATTTATGGAAAAAGGTGTTGGTTTTAAAAGTGGTAAGTACTACATGAGTTATATAAACACTTTCATGTCCTTCAGAAACCAAAATGAAAACTTTATCGCCATTCTGCCAAACACTACATAACTAAAAATACTAAACAAAGGGTCATGACTCCAATGTACATGTCACAGAATTAAAACTCTAGTTAAGCAACTGAGTTACTCACTGAAGTAAATTAGAAAGTAAGACCAAACTTCTTTAACATGGTAATAATATTTTAGAAGCATCATCAGAACAAACACATTTACTTATAAACTGGCCTGGACTACATCCTGTAAAAAGAATTTTGCTTAGTACTAAAAGAGCATCTGTCAGCAAATATCCTGGAAAAGCTGTGGAATCATGCTCTTGTTTATTTCTCAAAGGACATTTGCCAGGTTGGAGGATACCTGTGTATATCTCCTAGCAGGTCTAGGGGTTCTACATACCAGTTAATTCAGTAATTGATAGAGGAGTATTTAAGCCAAATGGAGACTGAAAGTAGACCTTATATCAACATATACTAGATGGGTGGGGTTTTTTAATCACATGATAAACATAAATCATAAAATCAAATGTACTTACAAAGGTACACCTCTTTTATGTTACATAAAAAACTGCAGACTGCAAACTGTGCATGCTTACCATTAACATTTCACCTGGGAAAGCCGATGAGAGGGGTTTCTTGCAAATATTTACTGCCATGTTAGAAAACAAGTATGTGCAAACTGCAAGGTCCCTAAAATAGCAGTTAAAGAGTTTATATACAGAAAGATGTCACTATCTAATCAAATATGCAAGAGATAGAGTTTCCCAGAGTTTAGAACACAGAACAGTAACCACTACAGGCTCCTCCCCCATGGCCTTCTTCCCTGTGTGACAGTTTGACCCCTTTATTCTGGTTTTCACTTTCCCACAGTCCAGGTGTCTGAATGATCTTCTCAACAAGTTCCTCAAAGGCACACTGTACACCATCACAGGTTTTTGCACTTGCCTCTGAAATTCAAGGAAAAATGTCATAGTATATTCTTTTCTGGTCATATTCATGTTTTTCGGGGTAACTATTATGGCACAAATATCTTCCAACAACATACAAAGAGTCCAATCAGCAATTTTCCCCAACTCTCAAAGCTGAGCTATTTAAATTCTACCCATATGAACAGTGGTATGTAAGCCCAAGGTTTTGCGATAGAACTGTATATGTGTTCAAGCTCAACTCCAAGTTCTCTCCTTAATTTTTCAGCTAGTTCTTTAAATTAGCCCTCAAAGCAGATATTATTCCTATTTTAGAATAAGAAAATTTAAGCTCTAAGTTAAAACAATTAATCTGATTGTTCTGTACACCTGCAATCAAGCAGCTATGGGTAAATGCTTAGTCCTAAAAGATCATCTGTCAGCAAATATCCTTGAAAAGCTGTGGAATCATGCTCTTGTTTATTCCTCTAAGGACATTTGCCAGGTTGGAGGATACCTATATATCTCCTAGCAGGTCTAGGAGTTCTATGTACCAATTAATTCAGTAATTGATAGAGGAGTATTTAAGTCAAACGGAGACCAAAAATAGACCTTATATCAGCATATACTAGCTGGGCAGGTTGGGTAAATGATATGCAACCATGGTCACTGGTCCCATTTAAAATTTATGCTCAGGAAACCGATGTGGACATTTAACCCTGCCCCCTGATCTACATCTCCCTAGTGTTTACCATTTTTACTGTCTGAGATAACTATTTTATTCCTTCCTCTTAAAACTCCTCCATCTCAGCTCATGATCTAGCTTTATGTTGAGAAAAACAGAAACAAGCTGGTAAGAACCACTGATCATGCCACTAATAGGTTTACCAGCCTCCCTGAACATAATATCCTTAGGCTCTGCCTCCTGTGCTGTTAAAAAGGATGAACTATCCATGCTATGTAGGGCCCTCCCCTTTTCTAGTTTCTGGGCTCCTATCCCTACTCATTCACTGAAAAATCATATGCCTTCACTACTGCCCAAATTACTGTCCATCATATTAACCAACTAACCACCCACCCACTAGCCAGCTTGCCTTCAAGCCCATATGTCCTTCTAGAAGCCACCCAGTTTCTCTACTTGCTTTCAAAGCAAAACTCTCTTAAGGAGTTACCCACATAAGCTGTTTCCACTTTTTCTCTCACATTTTTTCTTCTAATTTGGCTCTAAATTTTTTCTTCTAATTAGGCTTTTCTTCCCACCACTTCATTGAAACTCTTCTACTAAAGACCAACAACATCTTTCATCTTGTCAAATTTAATGTCCTCATCTCATTTGATAACTTACAGCAATTGATACAGCTGATCACTTTCTTCCTTTAAATACTTTGTTTCTTGACTTCCAGGACACTGACCACTCCTAGTATTCCTCCTCCCACAGGCATGTCATTCTTAGCTTTATTTGCTGGCACCTCATCTTCTACTGACCTCTAATTGTTGGAGGACCCCAAGGTTGAATCTTCAGCCCTTCTCTATCTAGCTTTTCTTGCAGTGATCACTCCAATCCCACAACTTTAAATGCCACATAAATGCCAATAATTGGCATGTCCACTGGTTATCTGAAAGATGGTTCATTCTTATGTCCACACAGAATTCTTTACTGCCTATTCCCCTTCCCAAATCTGTTATCTCCATTTTCCATGAGCCCATTAATGGCAGCACAATTCACCTAGTTGTTCAATGTCAAAGCCTAGGAGTTACCCTTGACTGCTCTCTTTCATTATCCTCCACACCCAATCTATCATCCTAGCCTGTCAAGCTTAACTATCAAAGTATCTGCAGCTCTGCTACCTTTCTACGACACACTACTGCTACAACAGCCAAAGCAACCAGCATCAAATCACCTGGGCCACTCTAAGAGAGTATCTAGCCTCTTGCATGTGCTTCTTATGGTCCATTTTCTACACAGATGGGTCTTTTCAAAAAACTATCAGAACAGAGCACTGCAGTTTGCCAATTCTTGCTCTACCTACCATGCTTCTCACAAACATAAATCACTTGCATACAAATCACGTGGTGAGCTTGTTAAAAATGCAGATTTTAATGAAGAAAATCTGGGTTAGGGCCTGAAATGAAGCATTTCTAACTAGCACCCCAGTGGCGCCACCCCTGCTGGCACATGGACCAGCAGGTAATCCTTTAGTACTGGGTACCTGGCTTTCCTGAATGCCATTAGACACTACGAACTAAATACATACATTTTACGGTTCATAAAGAGAAAAGTGTAGTAGAAACTCGGATAAATATTCACACACCTACCTATAAATAACATGGAATGCTTTCGTGCAAATTTGAGGCCTTCATTTCTATCAACTTCACGATTTTCCTGAAACATAAATGCAAAGTTTAAGAAAAGCTACCAAAATAGACAGCCAAAATGCCAAGTGTCTGACATCTTACCTTATCAATTTTATTTCCAACTAGCATGTTTACTATGTCATTTCTTGTGCAGTAAGTTTCCAATTCATTTAACCAATTATCCAGTTTAACAAAGGTGTCTCTTCTTGTGACATCATAAACTGAAATGAAGAGTCATTTATTATATAAGTATTAGAAATAAGAAGCAATGATATTATATTTCTGATATGCAACCAGGAGCTAATGTTACCTTCAATGCTTAATAATCAGTGACTCCTGACAGATGGAAGAAACAAGTGTGTTAAGAAAAAAGGCACACACACACTTCAATTTTATTAATACACAGTGAGAAAAATGAAATTATATCCTGTGTGATAACCAAAAATTAACTTAAACAAAACAACAGCTGTCCCCATTCAGAACAGTAAGAGGAATGTTCAAAAAACCAAAAAGTGTTTATACATCAAATCTGTGGCAAAATACCAAAAAACTTTATATGAATTTAAACATCTATGACCATGTTAATTTGCTTCTTAAAAGGACAATTTGCAACTTGGAAAAAATTTGTAACATTAGTGGATGGGATCCTGATTACCTTCCTCTGTTGTCACTTTCACCTCATATCATCCTGCATTATAATAAATAAAGCACTTATTAATTGAAAGTTTTTTCTAAACTTAGGAGATGCTGAACCACAACTGTAAGAGTCACTGTCAAATGAACAGCAATGACACCAAAGCCTCACAAGCCACGATATAAAGAGAGAATTCTCTCTGCAACTCACCAATGCTCATGTTAAAGAGCTTCCCAGGAATATTAAGAATAAGCACATTTAAAAAACTGAAATTGAATCCACACTTGGTTTTTAAATTTTGTGTGGTTATGAATCAGCAGTGTTAAGTGGGTTGTGCTGTTTTTTAGGACTAATAAAATATATTCTACTATGCAACCAACACTTTTCTTCCTTTTATAAACTGTGGCAAATGTTAATATGCTGCTGACTGAAGATCAGTCTGGTGATGCCCTAAGACAGACCAACTATGTATGGATTAATTCTCAGTTATGTCCTCATCAACATGTGCTTTTTAAAACAAATAAATTAGTCAGATCTTTATTTTTTAATTGTTTGACAAAGGGCTGAAATTTTTAAAGTTTAAGTATTCATCAATATTAAATGAAGTTAATAAACTTCAAGTTACATAAAAGTAGCCCCAAGGATAAATAAAACAAAAACTTATTGACCTTCACAGACACGGAAAATCAGAAATCCCACTAATAAAACAATAACAACCTTACCTAATATAACGCCCTGTGCACCTCTATAATAGCTGGGAGTTAATGTTCTGAACCTCTCTTGACCAGCAGTATCCTAAAAGTGACAATCAGTTATTATTAAATAAAACAAAGTATAAATAATAAACTCAACATTACTAATTTAAGAGTAGAAAGTCAAATGCATTATTAAAACTATAATACACAAGTGCATTTAAAATTTGAAATTTAAATAGTGTTCTCTTTATGTGTTACATAAAATTAACAGATATTGACTCATCTCGAGAAAAATACAACTATGTAAAGATTTTCTACATTTTTATCACAGATTAAGGCCATTTCACTGAAAGCCGTGGTTCTCAACTCTGGCTACATTGATTAAATTTCTTGGAAACTGAAAAATACTGATGCCTGGGTCCAACCCCAAAAGATTCTGATTTAAAAAATATTCCGAAGTGATTCTAACGTAGAATCAAGGTTGAGAACCACTTATTTACAGAGAATTACAGGGGTGTCTTATTTTAGACAAGCAATTATGAGGCTGGACTCTGAGTGTTTTCTCTGTATCTTCTTTTAGGAAAATGCATAAAACCAACCCACTCCTTATTTCATGTTTCTGACGCCTACCAGGGTGATGAACATAAGATGTACACTAGCTAGGAAATAAATTTAATGAGAAAGGGACCTCATCTGCTTAATCACCAGTTTAACACTAGTGCCTAGAGCAATTCTTGCCCAGCTGCTTAACTTTTGTTGGGTGGGGAGTGGGAGGGAGATGAATAAACTAATTAATCTCTACTTTGGGGCCTGGCTCCTTCTGTCTTCTGTCTACCATCCTTGGACTGTAGCCTCAAGATTACTAGTATTATGCAAAGCTGCAGTTTGCCAACTGCTGTTTCAGTGCACTACCTGTTTTATGACGTAAGGTTTACTAACTAAAGTTTTACTGGAATATAGGCAAGCCCATTTGCTTATGTACTGTCATATGGCCCACTTTAGGGTTGGACTAAATATTTATTATCCAGCCCTTTAAGGAAAAGTGTGTAGTCTGCTCATGTAAAATAACTTGAAGGAAAGTAAAGATGTACATCTTTGAGCCAACAATTCTACTTCCAGGCATACATACTAAAGTAACTGGACAGAGAGACACATATAGACAGATAGACAGACAGATAATAGATAGGTGACACAGACAGACAGACAGAAAGACAGGAGGTGGGGAGACAGGCAGACAGACACAGCCACTGAGCATTGGGACATTTCTGACAGTTATGCTCTTATTCAGCACTACATGAACAAGTCTAGTTAGCAGAGCCATGTGGGTCAGAATGGTTGGGTTCACAGGCAATTTAGCCAGTAAGTAAAGACAGGGCATCAGTATTAAAAAATAAATCCAAGGTTGGCAAACTCAAATTTTATAAATATTTATACTAACAAACATGAAAAATAAATATTTTTCTAAGTATCACTCCATTCCCCAAAATGTAGGTTTTTTCAAACTTTAAAAAAAACACATTCAGTAACAGTAATTCTCTCATAGTCGAAATGATTTTTAGACTTTGTTTTTGATATTCTGAAAGGATTATATATTTTTAAAATGTGAAAAAGTAAAACAAGTCTGCCTAATTACCCAATTAAAAGAACTATTATCCTTTAATCAACATCAAATCCCCCCAAAATTTAAGACAAATTGTACATTCACCTCTAGAACACTACACACACTAATTTCTGCTTCTTTAAAAAGTACAAGTTTAATATTTATACAAAATACATTTTAAAACCTCTTACCCATATTGCAAGTTTAGCCTTATTTCCATCCACTGAAATTGTTTTCACTTTAAAGTCAACACCTTGAAAAAATGAAAGTTTTGATAAGAATCCCATAAAATATACTTGTAAAGTCAATCACCAAGAAAACCAGAAAATAGAAAAGCCACTTTATCAAGTGTACAAATTCATAACCTAAATTTGTAGAATTATGGATGTGAAGATAGAAGAAAAAGTGTCACTAAAGTCCTGCTGCTTAGGACTTTTTAATCAGGATAAATGAAAAACAAATGCTTGTAGAATTTAAACACTCACCTACCTGTCCTTCTTGAAAATATAAATATTGTATTGAAAAAATAAAATCCAGTGTAAGGGGATGATTGACAATGCACATTAAAAGCCTCTAAGAGCTAGAATTCACAGTGCTAATGCAGAGAAAACTACGTAAGGCTGATGTGAACTGGGGCATTTCTCGGGGTTCCTGAGCATCTACAAACTATTATTAAAAGTGTTGTCCACAGATGGCTAACTCAGATTCTGACTATAGGCAGCTTGGAGGACTGGTAAAAATATAAAAGGACCACTTACTCCTTGTCTTAAGAATTCTTTGCTGTGTTTTTATCCTAAAAAAGTATTGATTTCATATAACCTTATCAATGATCACTTGCTACTGCACAACTGCAAAGAGAGTTTCACACAAAAACATCTGTGTCCAACCCTCTAAGAATCTTCATAAGTGAAAAACAGGAGGGCTCAAAGTGCTGTGAAAATCTTAAAGTACTAATTTATGTAAAGAGCTTCGTAAGAAGTCACATAAGGTTTAACTACAGCAGCCCAAAAAACCTCTCCCTTTCCAGGAAAATGAGCTGACACATGCCATCTGGCTTAAATGAACATTAACTACCTATATGTCTTTAAAGAGCATAGAAAAATAATTCACAGTCTACCCCACTGGCCAGAGGGAAAACATGAGCTCAAGAAGCTTGGAAAGAAACTTTCAAAAGATCCTATTAGCTTGTCACAATCAATTCAGAATTGCCACAACTAAGATGAACAGCACCCTCATACACTAAATGCTTACTAGAACACCTGTCACCAATATGGAAATATATTAGTAATTCCTGGATATTTCTGGTGATCCATTATATACAAAATTAGGTAATAAAGGTACATTTCAAAATGTGTACTATGCAAGGTCTTTCAGTATACCAAAGATTAAAAAAAAAAATCTGGTGCTCTGGGCTAGGGTGATTAACGTTGTGCTGATAAAGCCGCACCTACAAAGACAGGCTTAAAGGACAGTACCAACCACATAGTCCAAGGAAACCTAAGTATAAAGTTCCTCTACAGCCAAACAAAAATTCCTATACATTACCTTTTTTCACCAGGTCTAAATAAAGGAATATTATGCCACAGCTATGTAAGAAATTTTACATTATTTGTATTTTATCCATACTGCTTTAAGCAACAAAACAAAACCTGAGAAAATTCAGGATGGAAAACATTCAGTACTAAAGGCCACTGGCAGATATTATAGAGATAGACTGCCATACATACTCCACAGTCACACACTCAAAGATTTTTCAGACAATATATAAAGAACTTTTCTCAATAGCACCAGACAGAATGTTCACAGGCAGAATGGCCTTTTTGCTAGCTACCTCTAATTTGCCCACCCAAGAGAAGAAACTCACTGCTCCCAGAATATTTGTTTTCCTCCCCTTCCCTAATTCCCTGTCTTTTTTATAATTTCTTATTTTTGCATATATTTGTTGACAGTCTAATTACTGCCTCTGTCATATTCACAATGAACACGTCAATAACCACCTCTAAGCTACTCTTCTGACACATCAGATCTGAAAGTTCCTCAGCAAACACTGCCCATTGGAGTCCTAAGAGTCAGCAGACACAGGCAGCCTGAAAGGGCACCTCATCTGGATTCAAACCCCTCAGGTCCCCTTATCTTTCCTTGGTTCCTCTGGTGAATCTCAGGTGCAGACATGGAGCTCTTCAGACTTCCCATGTTTAAACTGCTTCTTCACCAAGCTTGGGTGTTCTGTTCTGCAAGTGGCTGTTAACTTGCCTTTATTGGTGACAATAGTGGGAATCTTTTTGGTAAGTTTGATCTTGCCAACTTCTTACTACATTTGATTAAACTAGCTTTTCAACCTCCACATGTGGATACTTGTGATAGAAGCAAGCTGTCTAGAAAAGAACACTCACTCCTGTGTTTCTCTCTAGCCTACATAACACTCAGCACTCCTGTGACCAGATACATTGGGGAGGTGGGGTTTCCTACAACAAGCAATTCTGATTGTTCAGGGACACTAGCTAAGTATCCTATAATTCAAATCAGTTCTGAGACTATCTACCTGGAGTTAGAGTTAGATTCCACAGGGTAAGGGCTCAGTCCCACAAGACTACCAAATCCCCATTACAGATGCCAATCACCAGATCAGGTTATTACCTGTGCTTATGAGCAACAGGCTATAAATCAGAGGCTCCAATCAGCCCTTGCCTGATTCAATTAATGTGTGATACTTATTATTGTTTTATTATAAAAGGACACAACCCAGGAACAGCCACAGAGAAGAAATACATAGGGCAAGGTATGGGAAAGAGGTGGGGAGTTTTCATGCTCTCTCCAAGCATGCCATTCTCCCAACACATCCATGTGTTCACCCACACGGAACTCTGCAAATTCATGATTTAGTATTTTTATACAGGCATGTTTGGTTAAGCCATTGGCCTTTGATGACGGAACAAAATCTCCATCCCTCTCCCCAATCTGGGGGTGGGAGAAGAAGGGTTGGCTAAAAATTCCAACCCTTTAATCAATCACATGGTTGGTTGTCCAGGCAACCAACCTCTATCCCTAGAGGCTTTCCAGATGTCATGTCATAAACTCAGGTATAGTTCAAAGGGGTTTGTTATAAAAAACAAAAGACATCTTTATTGCTTGTATCACTTAGGAAAATCTGAGTGTTTCTGAATCTCTGTGCCAGGAGCCAAATACATATTTCTCACTACAAATCATAGTATCACACAGGAAAACAGTCATTTTCTTCTTTTTTTCTTGTCATTTGAGCTTACATTTTTAAATCTATGTATTTAATATGATATTTAATTCAGTTTATTGGCAGGAATCTTTTTTAGGCACACTTGCTTATTTTCTGATGGTTACTTTAGTTAAAACTAGATAATATGACCAATAAGGACTTTGAAACAAGCAGTTAAGTGGAACATGAAAATTTACCAAAGATATTATCAACTGCACCATAAAGAGATACTTCTGAATGGGAAACCATAACATATCATCTACCTGTTAAAAGGAGAAAAAGCAACCAAAAGAAACTGACTCAGAACTAAAAACAA
Organism: Manis pentadactyla; assembly: GCF_030020395.1. Classification (NCBI taxonomy): domain Eukaryota; kingdom Metazoa; phylum Chordata; class Mammalia; order Pholidota; family Manidae; genus Manis; species Manis pentadactyla. The sequence continues at coordinate 113,968,682 of NC_080021.1, read as the reverse complement.
AGATATAAAAACAATTATAACTGTATACCACCTGTTCAAAAAGTTAAGTACACAGGAGAGTTAAAAATACCTGTATCAAACATCTAGAAATGAAAACATCAATGTCTGAGATAAAAAATACACAGGACAAGATTAACAGAAGATTAGACACTGCAGGAGCAAAACAAGTAAATATGAAGACACAGCAACAGAAACTATCCAACAGGAAACAGAAGATATTCAAAGAAAATGAGAAGGCATCAGGGATCAGTGGGACTTTTAGTCTTGTAGGCAAGTAACTACAGCTGACAAAAAAGAGAGGCGAGAAAAGAAAGAGGGATAAAAAAATATAGCTGAAAAACATGTATAAATTAGAAATGGAGGACTTGAATAGCATTTAAAACCAATTAGACCCACTGGAACACTTGAGATTAAGTTTTCTCAAGTGCACACGGAACATTCTCCAATATAGACCATATGTCATCTACAAAACAAGTATTAATATATTTTAAGAGTATATTTATATTAAATATTAAATATATTTATATGAATTATTTTTCTGACCATAATGGAGATATTACTACCAATTTTACAGGAAAAAAAATCAGAAGAGAACACTATGAACAGTTATACATCAAAGAACTGGATAACCTAGATGAAATGGACAATTCCTGGAAACACAAATTCTGACAAAACTGACTTGTGAAGAATATGAAAATCTCAAGAGACCCATAACTAGTACAGAGACTGAATCAGTAAGCAAAACCTCCCAATAAAGAAAATTCTAGGACCAGATGGCTTCACTGGTAAATTCTGTCAAACATTTAAAGAACAATCTTCTTCACTTTTCTAAAAAATGAAGAGAAAGGAACACATCTAAGTTTATTCTATGAGGCCACATTATTCTGATACCAAAGACAGACAGTACAAGTTTTAAAAAACTACAGACCAATATCCCTAGAGAATATTGATGCAAAAATCCTCAAATGATGACACACTGAATTCAGCAGCTTATTAAGAGGATTATGTATCATGATAAAGTGAGTTTTATTTCCATTAATATGAGGATGGTTGAATATAACCAAATCAATCAAATAATATATTCTATTAATAGAACGAAGGGGAAAAATACCATATGATCATCTTAAGTGATGCAGAAAAAACATTTGACTCTACATCCTTGTATGATAAAAAGACTCAACAAACTAGGAATAGGACACTTCTCACTGTGATAGAGGCTACATAAGACAAAAACCCACTGCTAACATTATATCACTAGTGAAAGACTGAAAGGTTTCCTCTCAGATCAGAACAAGTCAAGGATGCCTACTCTAACTATATATTCTATTCTACATAGTACTGGAAGTTCTAGCCAAAGCAATTAGGCATGAAAAGGAAATAAAAGGTACACATTAAAAAGACATAAAATTATCTCTGTTCATAGATGACATGATCTTTTATGTGGAAAATCCTAGTGATTCCATAACACACACACATACACACAAACCTGTTGGGACTAATGGATTCAGCAAAGTTGCAGGATACAAAATCAACATGCAAAAATCAGTTGCATTTTTATACACTAGCAACGAACAATCAAAAAAGAAATGGTTTTTTTAAAACCACTCCATTTACAGTAACATCAAAATGAATAAAATATTTAGAACAAATCAAACCAAGGAAATTAAGTCTTATACTTTATGAGAGAAATTAAGACATAAACAGTGGAATAACATGTGTTCATAAATTCTAAGACTTAACATTGCTAAGATGACAACACTACCCAAAGAGATCTACAGATCTGACACAATTGCTATAAAAATTCCAACAGCTCTTTTGCAGAAATGAAAAAGCTGATACTCAAATTCATACAGAGTTGCAAAAGGCTCTAAACAGCAAAACAATATTGAAAAAAAGAGAAGAAACTTAAAAGACACACTTCCTAACTTCAAAACTTACTACAAAGCTACAATAATTAAAACAAACGGTATTTGCATAAGGACACTTAAGCCAATGGAATAAAGAGCCCAGAAATAAACCTTCACATATATAGTCAATTGCTTTTCAACAAGAGAGCTAAGAAAATTCAGTGGAGAAAAGGCAGTCTTTTCCACAAATGATATAGGGGAAACTGGATATCCACATACTAAAGAATAAAGTAGAACTCTTGGGACTCTCTCCCCCTCTCCTGGCCTTAGCCAGGAGCTCTGTCCTCTCGCTTTATTTCTAAATAAAAGCCTCTGCCTTTTTCTCCTACCTTGCATGTTTGCAAAGTTCATTCTTCGACTCTGCAAACAAGAACCCCGGCATCATTTTGGGGGGCTCATCCAGGATAAATTTGGAGATGGTAGCATCCTCTTCAAGTTTTAAGCCAGACATACCTCTGGCATGCATTCTGAAGGGTTGGAGGCAATTTGATCCCCAAACCCTGAAGAAGGGCCTTATCTTCTGTACACAAGCCTGGCCTCAATACAAATGCTCTGATTAGAGAGGCTCAGCCCCTGAGAGAAGTATACAATATAATTAGGTTATGCGGCTAAATTTATTTTGCCATAAAGAAGGAAAATAGTCAAAAGTCCTGTGGACTAGTACAATATAAAACTAGTTTTCTAAATCCTTTTATTAGAAATTTTTTCTACTTATTGGGTTCAATATCCTAAAAATTGGGAGGTTTTAAACTAGACTTCCTGATACAAAAGAAATTTATATTCTGCAATACAGCCTGGCTTAAATCTTTCAAAAGAAAAGAATGCTTAAAGAGAGATTTGACTTGGTCATGTTTAGTGAAGCTTTTGTAAGTAATCCAGCATGCTTGTTAAGAATGAGTGAACTAAATAACTGTAGAAACTGAACTTTTTAGTAACTGGGTGTGACAGTGTGATAGAGAGTGTATACCTACATATGGATTCAAAATCTTTATAGTAACCTAAAACCTTAAAGTTTTGCTAAGTAGACATACTTTGTGCTGAGAAATTGTGCTGTAAAGTACATTTCCAGAAATTATGTGTTCATAAATTTGTCAATCTAAACAATGCTAGTTATTACAGTTCACAATAGCTTACTTCTCAGTGTTCATTGAAAACTAAAGTTTCCAATGGTATTATGTTCTAATTAAAACTACTTAAAACAATAAGGAAAACATCTCTGCATGCTAGAAAAGATGTGTGTTTTGATAAGAGAAGGTATAAGAATGGAAATGCATTTTATTAAGGGTAAAAAGAAGGTAACTTTGTTCTAAAGTACAGCTGGTTATTTAAAGAGGGAGAACTGTGAATGTAAAAAAAGGAAGTTGTAGAAAGTTTGCAGAAGAATTGATATGGTCATGTTTTGTGAAATTAAAGTAAATGAGTCTTGTTATCAAGTACACAGCAGTATTAGAATTTTGTTTTCTGTTTGTTAAAAGGACAAAGTTTTCTTAAGCTACTAGTCTGCTGTTAATGTTGAAAGATTGCAAAGGTTTTCTAATTATTTTATCAAGGCAATTTCTCATGCCTAAAGTCTCAATAAGTTAACAGGCATAAATTCTCCTTCTCCTATGATGCTACAAAGAATTTAACTACCATTATAGCTCTACCTCAACTGCAAAATGCCTCCAATGTGCTAGTTCTACACGCAATTAACAACAGATATGAAAGCAGTTTTTTTCAAATCTGGGATGAGTACCTTAGGGTTACTCCAATGGCAGGATGCTTAAATCAAAAGGCTCCCCTCTGCTGAGAGCAAAAAAACCATTCTAATAACAATCGCCCAAGCTTCACCCGATATTTAGACTGGCTTCCCAAAAACCACTGTTCATATATAAAAACTTTACAGGCTACAGATTGGCTTGCACCAGACAGGACAACCTGCCCTGGTATCCATTGGCCAGCCCCAAATGGCACTCACTGGCTGTGTGGAATTAATCCCTGGTCATGGCTCCCTCCAGGGTAGATAGGGAGGTGCACTCTGGGATTTCCTTGGTTGCAAGGATGTTGGGCTAAGAATACCCCACACCCTGCAAAATTTCCAAGCCTCCAACATCAATGGACTAGGAGTGTTTTTCATTGATATATAATCACTGTAAGGTTGGAGGCACCGGAGGGAGGGGTGAGCACGTTGGTCACTGACGACGTGCCAAAGTCCCTGGCTGCTGCCCCCTCCCAACCTGAAAAATGTGCCTTAGGCTAGCCAATCCCCACACGGCTGTAAATCTATGCTCTGCCTCCCTCTACCTTCTTTAAAAACTGGCTGCCTGCCCTGCTGGGCGAGACTTCTCCAGCCTGTCCGGGTGCAGACTAGTGAACCTTGCCTGGGATTGCGCTCAAATAAACTGCCTGGCCCTTTGCTGCCTCTCGTCACCTGCTTATTTTGGTTAGAATTTATCTTACATTTGGGGCTGAAAAACCTAGGAAGGAGTGTGAGCATGGGGCCCCAACCAGCCACCGGTGGCCCTGCCCCCTCCTTCCCCGACCCGGGACCTCAGCCTGCTCTCCACTGCATAGACTATTTTCTGGTGAGTCCCTCAGCTTCTCCTGGTCTGTTTCCCTTCCTAACTCCGTTTCACTTGGTCCATTCGAAATCGTAGCTACGTCCAGGTTGGGGCATCTGGCCCCTGGGCATGTGGCACATCCACTGTGGGCATCCGGGACACCCACCCCTGGCACTGCGGTGTGGGAGACACCCCTCACCCAGGCCATCTCCCCTGACTTGGCACGCTTGGGACGCTGGGCGCTCCTCTCAGCAGGATTAGTTGGGGAGGTGACGCAGACATGGGGAACCAGCCCTCGAAAGCGGACGCTCAGACCCCACTGCGGTGTCTCATTTCTAATCTGGCTGCTCTATATTTGTCCCGGGAAGTTCGCAAATGGAAGCTGGTCTTTCTTTGCTCTCAGGCCTGGCCTCAGTATCCCTTGGACAACCAATCTCGCTGGCCCCCTAAGGGAACTTTCAATTTTAGCCTCCTCACCGATGTGACTAATTATTGCCACCAGAGCAGAGAGTAGAGTAAAATCCCATATGCACAGGCTTTTTGGACTTTGTGCTCCCGCCCAGACCTTTATGTTAAGTGTTCAATGACCCTGGTTCTCCTGGCCCGATCTCCAGTTAAAGATTGTCAGCCTCTTACTCTGCCCAGTCCTTCTTCCTTTTCAGATCCACCGGAGGACCTTGGTCTCCCACCTCTCTCAGCTCGCTACCTCGACCTCTCTCCACCACCATCTTTAAGTTCTTTGTCCTCCCCCGTGTTGCTGCCATCTTAAAGTCCTACGTTCTCAACCATGCCGCCTCCCTGCTCCTCTCCTCTTCTGGTGGCTGCACCACCCCCTCCCCGTCTCCTTCCACCTTCACCACCGCTTCCCCCACTGGACCATGTTCCTCCCACCCTCCGGTTCCAGAAGCCACAGACAAGACTCCTCCCAGCACAGACCTGCCTCCTTTCTCTCCTGACCCTTCACCCCTGCCCACACCTGCCGTTTTGTGAGTGGTCTGGCATGGGTGTTGGGAGTGGGTGAGCTGGGCGTAGCAAGTGAACATCTTAGTGATTGTGTATTGCAGTGTGTGTGCCTGCCTGCAGCCTGAAAATTTTTGTAGTGACCTAGAATCTTAAAGTTTTGCTAAGTATACATATTTTGTGCTTAGAGATTATGCTGTAAAGCACATGGTGTCAGGAATTATAAAGTGTGTTCATGAATTTGTTAATCTAAAAAATGCTCGTGCGATGGTTTACAATAGCCCACTTCCCAGTGTTCACTGAAAATTAAAGTTCCTAATGGTTTTGAGGTCTAATTAAAGCTATTTAGAGAAGAAAACATCTCTACTTGCTAAAAAGATGTGTGTTTTAATAAGAGAAAGTATAAAAAATGGAAATTCATTTTAAGGGTAAAAGAAGGTAATTGTTCTAAAGTACAGCTATTTATTTAAGAGGGAGAACACTGAATGTAAAAGGAAAGCTGTAGAAAGCTTGTGGAAGAATTTAATATAGTCATGCTACAAAAAATTAAAGCAAATGAGTCTCAGTATCAAGTACACAGCAAAATTAGAATTTTGTTTTCAGTTAAAAAGAAAGTTTTTTTAACTGTTAGTCTCCTATTAATGTTAAAAGATTGCAAAGAGGTCTCTAATTGTTTTATCAAAAGTTTCTCATGCTTAACGTCTCAATGGCTAGTCTGAATATTTAAGATAATGAGATCTAAATATGAAAAAACTAAAAGCTAAGCTTTGCTAATAACTGTGTAACCTTCTGTATTTGCCTTTAAAATATTTTATTGTCATTCTAGTTAAATAGATAAGTATTGTTTTATAGTAATTTATGATTCCATTTAGACAAATGTCTTAAAAAAAACTTTAACAGCTTCCCAAAATCAAATTCAAAAAGGTGCTTTTACCTCTAGTTAACTCTGATATTTTCCAGAGGGCCCCTGGAACATGTCAGAAGAATTTTTTCTCATTAGAGAAAGTATTTGGCCAATTTAGCTTATTTATCTGATATAAACTTACCTGCTAAATTGCCTGGAAGGCACTGGCAAAGGGAATGATGCTAAACTTTGTTACTGAATGTTTTGTGCTAGAAAAATATCCAAATTTCCTTATGTCAACTGTCTTACAGGAAGCTCTCATCATATCTTTAGTCATTGTCATTTGTAAATCTTTTGTCATTTATAGTCACTGTTTTATTACTCCTAAACTAGTAAAGAACTAGATTTCACCAGAACAAATATTAGTTACATAAGACGCAAGTTAAAAAGGCAGAAGAGGAACCCTAAACTCCACTCCATGACCTGGTAACCATGGCCTTTAAAGTCTTTAATACCCATGATGAAGAACATGAGAGGAGGACAGTGTCCCAAACCCAAGCCTTCGCGGCGGCCCTGTGACCAGCAGGACAGGGGTCTTATCACACCAAAGACCAGTCCAGAGCTTGTGAGCCTCCGGGACCCTGCTTCCGGTGTGGCCAAGGAGGCCCCTGGGGAAAGAGATGCCCCAATGCAACCAACAAGCCGACTAAACCCTGCCCAGTTTGCAGTAAGAGAAGTCATTGGAAAGTACACTGCCCATTTGGGGAAAGTCATCCTCCCACGACAGAGTCTTGTGAGAGACAGGCCCCCCTGAGGGACTCCCCTCCGCACCTGCTGGGCCTACTCGACGACTGAAGATGCCTAGACTCGAATACCCCTATCACCCTTGCCGAGCCCAGGGCCACACTGTGAGTAGTGGGTAAATCCATCTCCTTTTTGGTAGACATGGAAGCTGCCTACTTTGTTTTACTTTCCTTTCACGGGAATTTACATCCTTCCCAAGTCTCGGTCTTGAGTGTCACGAGAACCCCTTCTAAGCCTCTAGAGACAGGTCCGGTAGCCTGCACATTTGAGAGCCATCTTCTTACCCACTCATTTCTAGTCATCCCGTACTGTCCCTTCCCTTTGTTAGAGAGAGATCTCCTCTCCAAGCTTGGTGCCTCTATCTCCCTGCCTCTTAGTCATACCCAACTGAGCTCACTCATCATCTTAGCCAATATAAGTTGTAGCCCTGAGCCCTCCACAGACCCTCCTGTACTGTCGACCGGTGTTAACCTAATAGTCTGAAACACCTCTACTCCTGTAGTGTCAAGCCATCATGCTCCAGTCCACATCTGCCTCAAAGACCCATCCTCCTCTTCTTCTAGACCCCAATTTCCTATTTCCCAAACCCATCGCAAAGGCATCTAACCTATCATTAACCATCTTTTTTCCCAAAGGCTTCTGGTACCAACTAATTCTCCCTGTAACACTCCAATCCTTGCAGTCAAGAAGCCATCAAGAGCCTACCAGCTTGTTCAAGACCTGCAGATAATCAACAAAGCTGTAGTCCCTTGAAGGGCCCCCACCCATAAGATGGCGAACCTCCTGCTTCTCTCCCGGGTCCTCAGTTCCCGCTGGCGCCACCTGAAGCCCAATCACCCCTCACCCCCCTAATCCCAGCACCTAGCCAATAGCCACCAGCCCTGTCAAAGTGACAACACAATCACCCCATGCCCCTTCCTATATAACCCAGCACCTTTCCCTAATAAAGCGGAATTCTCTGCTGAATTGCTGCTGTGTGTCGCTCCTTTTCTTCCATTGGTGCCAAAACCCAGGAGACGGGACACCTCAACTGGGCCCTGTCTTCCCCCGACACCAGCAGCAGCTTGCCCTCGTCCTCTTTTTCCGGTGCTGGCTCATCACACTCACCACTCCTCTCTGGCCTTTGGGTTAGTTTTCCCCCGGAGTGGGCCACTCTTCCCCGAGCTATCACAGCGCCATTGACCGTGAACGTCCGGCAAGACCCTGACGCTCGGGGACGAGGAGGGAATTCTCCCCGCCTTAGGCCTTCACGGCTGTGGCGGACCCTCAGGCCCCTCCTCCAACAGCCATAAACGAGGTGACTCCTTTGCGGATGAGAACGCTCCCCTTTCCCCCCCCACTTCTGTTCCTTACACCGAAAATTCCTTCCGCTGAAAATTCCTTCCGCCGAAAATTCGTAGTACTAGGTACCTTGTGACTCCGGCACTCTGCCTTCTTAGAGAAGTCTGGGTGATGACCCACACTTCCTAAGAAATTCCGACTCGTATACGAGTTTCCGCAGACCACCAAGGATCATTGGGGACGCCCTTTGTCTCCTTGCGGTCTGCTCCCAGTCCAAGGATCTCCGTTCGTCTTCCCCTGTTTGTCTCCTTCTCTGTCCTTTAGCCATGGGAGCCTCCTCATCCCTCCCTGAAAGTTCACCTCTTGAATGCCTGCTCAAGTATCTCACCACCCTCTCCCTGACGCCTGATATAAAACCAAAACTTCTCCGTAAATACTGCTCCCAAGATTGGCCGACATGCCCCCTAGACAATGACAACCAATGGCCCGCAGGGGGAACTCTTGATCCTAACATCACTCGCGATCTCTTTAACTACTGCTAGCGCCTGAAAAAATGGAAGGAGATACACTATATCGAAGCTTTTCGCCTCCTAGCTCAAAATCCCAGCCTCTGCACCACCTGTTCCCGGCCCCAAGTTCTCCTAGCCTGCAAGCCATTTCCCCCGCAGAAGCCTCCGGTTCACTCCCTTCCCCCACCTCCTCCCACCTCCCTCCCTCGCCACCGCCGCCTTCCCCCCCCGCCTCCCCCCAAGTTCTCTTAGCCTGCAACCCATCTCTCCCGCAGAAGCTTCCCGCCCACTCCCTTCCCCCTCCTCTCCTGCAACAGCCCCTTCCCCTTCCTCCACCACCATCTCCTCTCCCACCTCACCCCCCTGCAGATCAAGCCTGAGCCTTTCAGCCCCCCTCTAAGTCCCAGGAGCCTCCTCCGTCTTTGCCCCCATCACCTGTTTCTCCCCCACAGACTGAGCCAGAACCCTTCAGTCCCCCACCGCCGTCAGCCTCCGCTCTCGAGATATTTTCGCCTCCTGCTTAATAGCAGGTCTGAAAAAGGCAGCTCGTAAAGTAGTCAATTTTCAAAAGCTCCAAGACATAATTCAAAGGAGGGAGGAAGCTCCCTCCGAGTTCTTAGACAGACTCAGTCAAGCCCTATTACAGTACACCAGCCTAGACCCAGAAACGCCTGACGGGAGACATGTCCTTATGACATACTTCCTAGCTCAAAGCTACGCCAACATTAAAGCTAAACTCAAAAAAGTTAGAACAGGGCCCCGCTACCCCACAGACTGAGATCCTAACAGTGGCCTTTAAAGTCTTCGATAACCGGGAGGAGGAGAAAGAACGCTGTAAACAAAAGGCTGATCAGGCCAATTTCCAAATGTTGGCCCAGCTGATAAAACCACAACCTGGGCGCCCTTCTACAAACAAGCCCCCACCAAGAGCTTGTTTCAAGTGCAGAAAAAAGGGACACTGGTCAAGGGTGTGCCCCTCCTCCAGATCTCCTACCACCCCATGCCCCAGATGCCACAAAAAGGGCCACTGGGGCTCTGATTGCCCAGCCACCCAAAGAGGAGGCTGGACGAACAACCCCCATCCTAAGCCTGCCGTAGTGGGGCTGGCAGAAGAAGATTGATGGGGCCCGGGGGCTCCTCACCCAACCATTTCCATCACCAACCAGGAGCCCAGGGTTACCTTAATAGTAGACGGTCGCCCCATCCCCTTCCTCCTAGATACAGGAGGCACCTTCTCAGTCTTGCGGGAATACCGGGGCCCTACCACGCCTGCCATTACTCCTATAGTCGGGGTAGGAGGTAAACAGACTTTCCCATTAAACCGCCCCCCCCGGGAGGCGGAGCCAAGATGGCGGCGTGAGTAGAGCAGTGGAAATCTCCTCCCCAAAACCACATATATCTATGAAAATATAACAAAGACAACTCTTCCTAGAATAGAGACCAGAGGACACAGGACAACAGCCAGACCACATCCACACCTGCGAGAACCCAGCGCCTTGCAAAGGGGGTAAGATACAAGCTCCGGCCCGGCGGGACCCGAGCGACCCTCCCTCCAGCTCCTGGGGGGAGAAGAGTAGGCAGAGCGGGAGGGAGAGGGAGCCCAGGACTGCTGAACACCCAGCCGCAGCCACCCCTACCAGAGCGCAGACACAGTGCGTGCACGGGGCCCTGGATATTAGAGAAACAGGGCAGCAAGAACGGTGAGCGGGCACTGGAGGCCTGGCGCCAGAGGACATAAGAAAAGCGAGCGGCCATTTTTTCTTGTTGTTGTTGTTGTTTTATTTTGGCGAGCGCTTTTTGGAAGTCTTAAAGGGATACGGACCCCAATACTAGGGAAACAGGGCAGCAAGACCGGTGAGCAGATGCCTGAGGCTGGCGCCGGAGAATAATGAAAAACGAGCGGCCATTTTTTATTTATTTATTTATTTATATTTAAAAAAAAAATTTTTTTTTTTTTGTGGTCGTTGTCTTGTTTTGGTGGGTGCTTTTTGGAAGTCTTAAAGGGGCAGGGCAGGACACTTAATCCAGAGGTAGTGAATCTGGGAATCTCTGGGCGCCCTAATCCCCTGGGCTGCAGGGAGCACGGAGGCCCCTTACAGAGATAAATAGCCTCCTGGCCGCATCCCCTCCAACACGACTCCACCACTTTGGAGCAGCGGCCCGAGCCAGGCCACACCCACAGCAACAGTGGAGACAAACTCCATAGCAGCCGGGCAAAAAGCAGAAGCCCTGACTGCACCAGCTACCCAGCACAAGTCACCAGAGGTCGCTGTTCTTCCAGGAGAGGAGGGCCACAAACCAACAAGATGGGAAGTTCTTCCAGCCGTCACTTGTCCCAGCTCTGCAAACTATTCCTCTCACCATGAAAAGACAAAATTACAGGCAAACCAAGATAACAGAGACTACAGAGAAGGAGACAGAACTAACCAGTCTTCCTGACAAAAAATTCAAAATAAAAATCATAAACATGCTGACAGAGATGCAGAGAAATATGCAAGAGATATGGGATGAAGTCTGGAGGGAGATCACAGATGCCAGAAAGGAGATTACAGAAATGAAACAAACTCTGGAAGGGTTTATAAGCAGAATGGATAAGATGCAAGAGGCCATTGATGGAACTGAAACCAGAGAACAGGAACGCATAGAAGCTGACATAGAGAGAGATAAAAGGATCTCCAGAAATGAAACGATATTAAGAGAATTGTGTGACCAAACCAAAAGGAACAATATCCGTATTATAGGGGTACCAGAAGAAGAAGAAGAGAGAGGAAAAGGGATGGAAAGTATCTTGGAAGAAATAATTGATGAAAACTTCCCCCAAACTGGGGGAGGAAATAATCGAACAGACCACGGAAATACACAGAACCCCCAACAGAAAGGACCCAAGGAGGACAACACCAAGACACATAATAATTAAAATGGCAAAGATCAAGGACAAGGAAAGAGTTTTAAAGGCAGCTAGAGAGAAAAAGGTCACCTATAAAGGAAAACCCATCAGGCTAACATCAGACTTCTCAACAGAAACCCTACAGGACAGAAGAGAATGGCATGATATATTTAATGCAATGAAACACAAGGGCCTTGAACCAAGGATACTGTATCTAGCACGACTATCCTTTAAATATGATGGTGGGATTAAACAATTCCCAGACAAGCAAAACCTGAGGGAATTTGCTTCCCACAAACCACCTCTACAGGACATCTTACAGGGACTGCTCTAGATGGGAGCACTCCTAGAAAGAGCACAGAACAAAACACCCAACATATGAAGAATGGAGGAGGAGGAATAAGAAGGGAGAGAAGAAAAGAATCCCCAGACAGTGTATATAGCAGCTCAATAAGCGAGCTAAGTTAAGCAGTAAGATACTAAAGAGGCTAACCTTGAACCTTTCGTAACCACAAATTTAAAGCCTGCAATGGCAATAAGTACATATCTTTCAACAGTCACCCTAAATGTAAATGGACTGAATGCACCAATCAAAAGACACAGAGTAATAGAATGGATAAAAAAGCAAGACCCATCTATATGCTGCTTACAAGAAACTCACCTCAAACCCAAAGACATGTACAGACTAAAAGTCAAGGGATGGAAAGACATACTTCAGGCAAACAACAGCGAGAAGAAAGCAGGGGTTGCAGTACTAATATCAGACAAAATAGACTTCAAAACAAAGAAAGTAACAAGAGATAAAGAAGGACACTACATAATGATAAAGGGCTCAGTCCAACAAGAGGATATAACCATTCTAAATATATATGCACCCAACACAGGAGCACCAGCATATGTGAAACAAATACTAACAGAACTGCAATGCATTCATTCTAGGAGACTTCAACACACCACTCACCCCAAAGGATAGATCAACCGGGCAGAAAATAAGTAAGGACACGGAAGCACTGAACAACACAGTAGAGCAGATGGACCTAATAGACATCTATAGAACTCTACATCCAAAAGCAACAGGATATACATTCCTCTCAAGTGCACAAGGAACATTCTCCAGAATAGACCACATACTAGCCCACAAAAAGAAACTCAGCAAAATCCAAAATATTGAAATTCTACCAACCAACTTTTCAGACCACAAAGGTATAAAACTAGAAATAAATTCTACAAAGAAAACAAAAAGGCTCACAAACACACGGAGGCTTAACAACATGCTCCTAAATAATCAATGGATCAACGAACAAATTAAAATAGAGATCAGGGAATATATAGAAACAAATGACAACAATAACACAAAGCCCCAACTTCTGTGGGACGCAGCGAAAGCAGTCTTAAGAGGAAAGTATATAGCGATCCAGGCACACTTGAAGAAGCAAGAACAATCCCAAATGAATAGTCTAACATCACAATTATCGAAATTGGAAAAAGAAGAACGAATGAGGCCTAAAGTCAGCAGAAGGAGGGATATAATAAAGATCAGAGAAGAAATAAACAAAATTGAAAAGAATAAAACAATAGCAAAAATCAATGAAACCAAGAGCTGGTTCTTTGAGAAAATAAACAAAATGGATAAGCCTCTAGCAAAACTTATTAAGAGAAAAAGAGAATCAACACAAATCAACAGAATCACAAATGAGAACGGAAAAATCACGACAGACTCCACAGAAATACAAAGAATTATTACAGACTACTATGAAAACCTGTATGCAAACAAGCTGAAAAACCTAGAAGAAATGGACAACTTCCTAGAAAAATACAACCTTCCAAGACTGACCAAGGAAGAAACACAAAAGTTAAACAAACCAATTACAAGCAAAGAAATTGAAACGGTAATCAAAAAACTACCCAAGAACAAAACACCCGGGCCGGATGGATTTACCTCAGAATTTTATCAGACACACAGAGAAGATATAATACCCATTCTCCTTAAAGTTTTCCAAAAAATAGAAGAGGAGGGAATACTCCCAAACTCATTCTATGAAGCCAACATCACCCTAATACCAAAACCAGACAAAGACCCCGTCAAAAAAGAAAATTACAGACCAATATCCCTGATGAATGGAGATGCAAAAATACTTAATAAAATATTAGCAAACCGAATACAAAAGTATATCAAAAGGATCATACACCATGACCAAGTGGGATTCATCCCAGGGATGCAGGGAAGGTACAACATTCAAAAATCCATCAACTTCATCCACCACATCAACAAAAAGAAAGACAAAAACCACATGATCATCTCCATAGATGCTGAAAAAGCATTTGACAAAGTTCAACATCCATTCATGATAAAAACTCTCAGCAAAATGGGAATAGAGGGCAATTACCTCAACATAATAAAGGCCATATATCAGAAACCCACAGCCAACATTATACTCAACAGCGAGAAGCTGAAAGCTTTTCCTCTGAGATCGGGAACTAGACAGGGATGCCCCCTCTCCCCACTGCTATTTAACATAGTACTGGAGGTCCTAGCCATGGCAATCAGACAAAACAAAGAAATACAAGGAATCCAGATTGGTAAAGAAGAAGTTAAGCTGTCACTATTTGCAGATGACATGATATTGTACATAAAAAACTCTAAAGACTCCACCCCAAAACTACTAGAACTGATATCGGAATACAGCAAGGTTGCAGGATACAAAATTAACACACAGAAATCTGTAGCTTTCCTATACACTAACAATGAACCAATAGAAAGAGAAATCAGGGAAACAATTCCATTCACAATTGCATCAAAAAGAATAAAATACCTAGGAATAAATCTAACCAAAGAAGTGAATGACCTATACTCTGAAAACTACAAGTCACTCTTAAGAGAAATTGAAGGGGACACTAACAAATGGAAACTCATCCCATGCTCGTGGCTAGGAAGAATTAATATCGACAAAATGGCCATCCTGCCCAAAGCAATATACAGATTTGATACAATGCCTATCAAATTACCAGCAACATTCTTCAATGAACTGGAACAAATAATTCAAAAATTCATATGGAAACACCAAAGACCCCGAATAGCCAAAGCAATCCTGAGAAAGAAGAATAAAGTAGGGGGGATCTCACTCCCCAATTTCAAGCTCTACTAAAAAGCCATAGTAATCAAGACAGTTTGGTACTGGCACAAGAACAGAGCCACAGACCAGTGGAACACACTAGAGACTCCAGACATTAACCCAAACATATATGGTCAATTAATATTTGATAAAGGAGCCATGGATATACAATGGGGAAATGACAGTCTCTTCAACAGATGGTGCTGGCAAAACTGGACAGCTACATATAGGAGAATGAAACTGGACCATTGTCTAACCCCATATACAAAAGTAAATTCAAAATGGATCAAAGACCTGAATGTAAGCCCTGAAAACATTAAACTCGTGGAAAAAAGCACAGGCAAAAACCTCCTAGACATAAACATGAGCGACCTCTTCTTGAACATATCTCCCCGGGCAAGGAAAACAACAGCAAAAATGAACAAGTGGGACTATATTAAGGTGAAAACCTTCTGTACAGCAAAAGACACCATCAATAGAACAAAAAGGAACCCTACAGTATGGGAGAATATATTTGAAAATGACAGATCCGATAAAGGCTTGACGTCCAAAATATATAAAGAGCTCACACGCCTCAACAAAGAAAAGCCAATAATCCAATTAAAAAATGGGCAGAGGAACTGAACAGACAGTTCTCCAAAAAAGAAATACAGATGGCCAACAGACACATGAAAAGATGGTCCACATCGCTAATTATCAGAGAAATGCAAATTAAAACCACAATGAGGTATCGACTCACACCAGTAAGGATGGCTACCATCCAAAAGACAAACAACAACAAATGTTGGCACGGCTGTGGAGAAAGGGGAACCCTCCTACACTGCTGGTGGGAATGTAAACTAGTTCAACCATTGTGGAAAGCAGTATGGAGGTTCAACAAAATGCTCAAAACAGACTTACCATTTGAACCAGGAATTGCACTCCTAGGAATTTACCCTAAGAAAGCAGCAATCAAGTTTGAGAAAGACAGATGCACCCCTATGTTTATCACAGCACTATTTACAATAGCCAAGAATTGGAAACAACCTAAATGTCCATCGATAGATGAATGGATAACGAAGATGTGGTACATATACACAATGGAATACTACTCAGACATAAGAAGAGGGCAAATCCTACCATTTGCAGCAGCATGGATGGAGCTGGAGGGTATTATGCTCAGTGAAATAAGCCAAGCGGAGAAAGAGAAATACCAAATGATTTCACTCATCTGTGGAGTATAAGAACAAAGGAAAAACTGAAGGAACAAAACAGCAGCGGAATCACAGAACCCAAGAATGGACTAACAGGTACCAAAGGGAAAGGGACTGGGGAGGATGGATGGGTAGGGAGGGATAAGTGGGGGAGGAATAAGGGGGTTATTAAGATCAGCATGCATGGGGGGGTGGGAGAAAGGGGAGGGCTGTACAACACAGAGAAGACAAGTAGTGATTCTACAACATTTAGCTATGCTGATGGACAGTGACTCTAAAGGGGTTTATAACGGGGACCTGGTATAGGGGAGAGCCTAGTAAACATAATATTCTTCATGTAAGTGTAGATTAAAGATAACAAAAAAAAAAGAGAGAAAGAAAAGGGGGATTACTCCATGATAGGATAAAACTAACTGTAAATCAACAATTAATGCATGCTTTAAATATCTTTAACTTTGATCACTTAAGGGGTGTCAGATGATCGGCTATGGAGGTACACTTTTCTGATAATATTCCTTTCTCTTAAAAAAAAAAAAAAGCAGTTCCTGTGTGGTGACCTCCAGTGAGTTCTACACAATGGTATAAAGAGCAGATCGAAGTGTGGGCAAAGGGTGTTTGTGTTTATACAGCGGATCAAAGCCTAATTTGGCTACCCAGAAAATGAACTAAGATGTGATATGAAGAAGAACTTCCAACATCAGCACTCTCTGGAAGAGTCATACCAGAAGATGATCATCAAAAAACCTCAACAAAGATCCAGGCGATACTGCAGTTGTAGCTGCATTCACCCCATTGGTTCCTGGACTTGCCACTGGAATGAAGAAGGAGATATCTAAGCTGGCCTGTACATACAGTAAAACAACAAATTTGACTGGAACTACACTGTAGGAACTCAACCGAGAATTAGGAGAAGTGCAAGTTGTAGCGCTCCAGAATCTTACAACTACAGACTACCTACTGTTAAAAGAACATATGGGATGTGAACAGTTCCCAGGAATGGGCTGTTTTAATTTGTCTGATTTCTCTCAGATTGTTCAAGTACAGTTGGACAATACCCATCATATCATAGACAAATTTTCACAAATGCCTAGGGTGCCTAACTGGTTTTCTTGGCCTCATTGGAGATGGCTGGTAATTAATAGATCTGCTTTGGTTATGTAACTGTATTCCTATTATTTTAATGTGTGTGTGCAATTTAATTAGTAGCTTAAAACCTATACATGCTTAAATTACTCTACAAGAAGATATATCAAAGAAATAATCAATCTTCCCATGTTTTCTTCCGTCTGCCACCTCTACAGCTTTTCTTCTTCCTTCCTACGTACAACCCTTAAATAGAATTCATGCCTCATATCAAATTTACCGAGTATCGTAATTCCTCCAAGTGCTAAAGATACCTCAAGACAAATGCTGGGCATAGAAGCCACAGGGCATAAATCTGCAAAGAAGTAAAAAGCTAACCTTTTCAAACAATATGCCTTCTCTCTCACTTACCAACTTTACATCTCCCTGTGTGGCCCCGGAAGATGACTGGTTAGCCAGAGATGGGTAAGATTCCTCAAGGGAGGAACAACCTAAGACAGGCACAGTCGCAGGGGGGCCATCAGGTGAGAAATTGGGGATCAACAGAGGTGAGGCTTAGAAACTCTCCCCCCTTGTTTTGAGAGAAATCTTCTGCATCCGTGGATGTTTTATTGCCCTTGTCCAGCTTGGATTAACACACAGTCTACAGGCACACACCTGATCATCTATATTTGCTCTCTTACAACACTAAACTAAGTTTTCTACCTTTATCTTACATCTACCTACCACTTTAGCATTTTATTAAAAATAATAATAATAATAATAATAAAGGGAGAAATGTGGGATCCACATATAAATCAAGTATAAAAATCAAACGAATATTCATATTTGACCTGTTTATAGTTCATAATGCATGATCTAAACCGAAAGTTTCTGTGATGACTGCCCTTGCACTGTTCACCATGTAAGAACTTATTCACTATGTAAGAATTTGTTCACCATGTAAGAACTTGTTCGCTATACTTTAGAAGATTGGAGACTGTTGAGAATTAGGCTTGGGGTTGATTAATGATTGTGCATTGAGTCCCTTATACAGAATTTTATTGTTGTTAACAACCATTTGATCAATAAATATAAGATATGCCCTCTCCAAAATAAAATAAAATAAAATATTCACAATAGTAACAAAAATATAAAGTAACTAGAAATTAAAATAGTAAAAACAACAATTCTAAAGAGAAAACTTTATATTCTAAATAAAGAACAAAGATAGAGGGTGAACTGAACAAATGAGGACTTATTCTGTGCTCTTGAATGGAATGAGTTAATATTTTGATGATGTCAACTCCCTCAACTTAATCTGTAAATTCAGTGCAATCCTAATAAAAATTCTAGTTGGATTTAAAAAAAAAATATTCCAGCAAAATAAAATGCTCAGGTTAATAGTAAGAAATGAAAAATGATGAAAATAAATGATGACTTTTTACTCTGGCTGATAAGTACATTGGAGTTCACCAGACAGTACTATGTTCTCTACTTTTGTGTATATTTGAAAGCTTCTATAATAAAAAGATTGAAAAGTCTTAAAAAAAAAAAACCCTTTTATGCACAATCCAAGACAGTCCCATACCTTTCTCCCACTCCTTCCTGGTTATGCCCCAGTGTCCCATCCCCTTACTAGGACGGGACATCCTTTCTCTCCTCCATGTTTCCATAACTATATCCACTCCCACAGCCCCCAGTACTCCCTTTCTGATGGCGCTCATAGCCGACGACCCCCCTCTACCCAATGAAAGCTCCAGTTCCGCCCTCATACACCCTGTAAATCCCAAAGTTTGGGACATTACAAGCCCCTCCGTGGCTCTATGTCCTCCTGCCTCTATCAAATTACATGACCCCTCTCAGAATATCTGTCAGGCCCAATACCCCCTAACCACTTCAGCCCTCATAGGCCTCCAACCCACCATTCAAGATCTTTTAAACAAAAATTACCTCAGACCCACTCACTCCCCATTTAATACCCCCATATTAGCTGTTAAAAAAACCAACGGATCTTTCCGCCTCGTCCAAGACCTTCACCTCATCAACATGGCCATCGTCCCTATCCATCCCTTAGTCCCAAATCCATACACCCTTTTATCGCAGATCCCTGCCTCGGCCTCCCACTTCTCAGTCCTAGATCTCAAGGATGCATTTTTTCTACCCCTCTGGACCCCTCCTCCCAAGATTTTTTTGCCTTCACCTGGATGGACCCATACACAAGACATTCTGAACAACTCACTTGGACAGTTTTGCCACAAGCCTTCCGAGATAGTCCCCATATTTTTGGACAGGTCCTAGCTCAGGACCTCAAACAGTTTCATCATGATCACTCCGAGTCCACCTTATTACAATACATGGACGATCTTCTACTCTGCAGTCCCTCGTGGGAACAGTCTCAACTTGACACTGCCTCCCTACTTAACCTTCTAGCTTCCAGAGGTTACTGGGTATCCCCCATCAAAGCTCAAATCTCTTCCCCTTCTGTCACTTACCTCGGATTCCTTCTATCTCAACAAAGAAAATCCATTACCTTAGACAGAAAACGGCTCCTTTCTGACCTGCCCGTTCCCAAAACCAAGACAGAAATCCTTTCCTTTCTAGGCCTGGCTGGGTATTTTAGAGTGTGGATCCCTAACTTCTCCCTGTTGGCAAGACCCCTATACGACCTCAGCAAGGGCCCCCCTGAAGAATCATTATCCTCCTCACCCCAACACTCCTTCATTAAGCTCTGTCGAGCCCTTGTGGAAGCCCCAGCTCTCCATCTTCCTGATTTGTCGAAGCCCTTCTCATTATACATTCATGAGAGGTCCAGTCAAGCTCTAGGAGTCCTAAGCCAATATTATGGCCTATCCTTTGCCCCAGTAGCTTATCTTTCCAAGCAATTAGACCCCACAGTTCGGGGATGGGCCCCCTGCCTATGGGCATTAGCCGCTGGACAGCTCATGCAGAAGGAAGCTCATAAACTGACATTCGGGGCGCCCCTTACCATTCTGTCCCCACATCACCTAAAGGATCTCTTAACCTACAAAAGTTTACAGACTCCCTCCCTCCAGACTCCTGACCTTACTGTCCTCTTTCCTCCAAAATCCCATTCACCCCCTTTGCCATCCATACCCGAATCATGACTTTTTCCTCCTTTACTGCTCCCTCGCTCTCTCTCGCTTTTTTTCCTCATTCCTATTGTCTTCCCTGCCACCCCAGCCTCCTTTGTATGGCAATTCAAAGTCAGACAGACTTACACACAGCATCAAACAAAAATTACTGCCCTCATTGCCACATCAGACTGCCCTCTGAAAGGCTGCTGCGAGCCTTTTATACCTCCACTTCCTCCCTCCACTGAAGTGTTCACTAGCAGCTACCTTTATTCTCCCTACCTCTGCTTCCTCTATGACCAAAAACAAGCCTGTTGCAGGCGATGGCCAGACACCTACGGGGATGTCCCTACTGGTCTTGCGCCATTCACTACATGGGTAACTCCCGGTACCCACAGTATTACTCCTCCAACCCATTCTCTTCAATACTATCAAACCCCTTCCTGACCTGGCTTTGGCCCATTCCAGGCCCTATAATCATCATTCTCCTCACCTGTCTCTTCTTGCCTTGTAAAGTTTATCAAATCCCAAGTTGGTAAATCTCTAATCAAACTTTCAACCAGCTTTTACTCAAGAACTACCAGCTTTTAGCCACAGAAGATCCCTCACCCTCACGTAACCTCCTCACCACACGCTGAGATGGACCCCTCTCTCTGCTGGAAACTGTTCCTGGAAACAATGGCTGCAGACACTTGGCTTGTAGCACCCGTATCCTCTTGGCACCATTAGAATCAACAAGTCCTCGACCTATGGTTACGGGGAACCTTCATTGATTTCCAACCTGAAGAAGTCCACATCTACTCGTCCTTACTGTGGGGAGTCCTATCAACCCTTTCCTCCCGGTCCTCAAGCCCTCACTCCCTTCTCCGCCCCCGTTCAGCAGGAAGCTGTCAGAGAGAAAGCAACGTCCACAACCCCATAGAGGAGAAAGGGGGGAATGAAGGGCCCCCACCCATAAGATGGCGAACCTCCTGCTTCTCTTCTGGGTCCTCGGTTCCCGCTGGCGCCACCTGAAGCCAAATCACCCCTCGCCCCCCAATCCCAGCACCTAGCTAATAGCCACCAGCCCCGTAGAAGTGACACCACAATCACCCCATGCCCCTTCCTATATAACCCAGCACCTTTCCCTAATAAAGCGGAATTCTCCGGTGAATTGCTGCTGTGTCGCTCCTTTCCTTTCACCCTCTTCACCCGGTTGTCCCTAACCCTTAAACTCTCTCATCTCAAGTTTCTCCAAACACCTCTCCTACCTACCTTACTTCTCACTCCTAAGAAAGGTAACCCCTTGTCTCGCCCAATGCTCATCTTCCCATTCTTTGGTCCAGGCTGCCTGCTACGAACAAGCCTCAGTCTGTCTCTCGACGTCCGGACTACAGTACTAGATAGGGCACAGCCTGAGTGATCATGCTAGATATATCTGTCCTGAGAGATGAAGACAACATACCTGCTAAAACCTCCGGCCACCGATAGAGAGGTTGGACAGTAAAAGTGCACAAGACCATGTGGGTACATCAGTACTCGCCCCTTCCCTCCAAGCCTCCTCTAGCCTCCCACCAGCCTCAACCCTACCTGTGCTGCCCCTCCTCAGCCAGAAGTAGCCAGATCAAATTGGTGCCCATTATAACCAAAAGGCTGTAATGTAAGGTTGGAGCATGTCGGACACTGATGACGTGCCAAAGTCCCTGGCTGCTGCCCCCTCCCAACCTGAAAAAATGTGCCTTAGGCTAGCCAATCCTCATGCTGCTGTAAATCTATGCTCTACCTCCCCCTACCTTCTTTAAAAACTCACTGCCTGCCCTGCTGGGTGTGACTTCTCCAGCCTGTCCCGGTGCAGACTAGTGAACCTCACCTGGGATTGCACTCAAATAAACTGCCTGGCCCTTTGTTGCCTCTCATCACCTGCTTATTTCAGTTAGAATTTATCTTACAATCACCTAGCCTCCATTTCTGTACCATCTCTTGGTTCAGAATGTGTAATCTGGCATATCAGATCCTTAACCAATTTTAGTCAAAAGGCCTTAATACTAAAGCTAAACCAATGAGTAATCATTACGAAACAGAATGGCACTGGACATCTTGGTAGCACAGGGTGGGATCCGTGCTGTAATTAAAGTTGAGTGTATTCCAAATTATTCACAAAATGTCTCTAATTCACTCCACGGCCTCCAAAATCAAGTCCAAGTTATGTCAGGCCGAAAAGTCCCACGGACTACCATGATATGGAGTTGGTTTTCTAAATCCTTTTGAAGCCATAAAACTGCAAATGGTGATGAAAATGGAAACCAAGACAGAAGTGCCCATCTTCCAAGGCCCTCTCGGCTGACCAGTGATGGAGACGTACCTGCCCCCTTTACTGCACCCCCTCTCAGCATGAAGCAGCCAGAGCAGTCATTACCCCCTTTCCCTAGCAGTAGCTGGGTCTCAATCTGTACAGGGGGCAATGAGACAGGAACCAAGGGCTTAGAGAGGGGTGAGGGCCTCAGGGAAAAAACAAAGCAAGATAATCCATTGTGAGATTCGCTTTGGCCTGCTGGGGGCCCAGCTTACTTTTCTGACTTTACCCAGGTGCTGCTTTTCTTCCTCCAGCCCTAATCAAGTGATCTGCAAAACTGGGCAATTTAACAAGCAAGCCCAAAACAATGTACTAAAAACAGGAAGGATTCCATCTTGAAGATAAGATTGCTGTTTTTTTAAAACCCAATTAGTTAAAAAGTAAGTTTCTTAACATACTCTTTAACAAACAGACAATAACTCAGCCCACCTTGGGAACAAAGCAGACAGTCCTGATATGCTCCCAGACCTGGAGCTGCCATCCGGAGAGGAAATCAGAGTAGTAAATTTCTTGTAAATAACCCAGAAGACTAATAAGAAACTTAATGTCTCTTCAAAGATAAACATTTTGGAACTACTTATCAGGTGTGCATCCCTAGCCTTTTGTCTCTCAACTGCCTATAAAATCCCTAGACAATGCACCACAACCCTGTGACTCTCTTGTCCCCTCCTGCCCAGAGCCAGGAGATCTGTCCTCTCAGTTTATCTCTAAATAAAAGCGTCTGCCTTGCTCTCCTAAAAAAAAAAAAAAAGTAGGACTCTTACCTTAAACAATAAACAAAACTTAACACCATATGGATGAAAGAAGTAAACACAGGAACTAAATCTTTAAAACTATTAGAAGAAAACAGAAGGTTAAAATGTTCCAAGACATGGGATGCTGCAATGATTTTTTGGATATAACATCAAAAGGACAGCAACAAAAGAAAAACATAGAACATTCGACCCAAAAGCACCAGGATACACATTCTTCTCAAGTGCACATGGAACATTTTCCAGAACAGACCACATACTAGGCCAGGAAAAGAGCCTCAGTAAATTCAAAGATTAAAATTGCACCAACCAACTTGTCAGATAAAAAGGTATAAAACTAGAGTTAAACTGTACAAAGTAAACAAAAAGGCTCACAAACACATGGAGGCTTAACAATATGCTCCTAAATAATCAATGGGTCAATGACCAAAATAAAACAGAGATCAAGCAGTATATGGAGACAAATGAAAACAGCACAATGCCCCAACTTCTGTGGGATGCAACGAATGCAGTTTGAAGGGGAAAGTATATAGCAATCCAGGCACATTTAAACAAGGAAGAACAATCCCAAATGAATAGTCTAAATTCACAATTATAGAAAATGGAAAAAGAAGAACAAATGAGGCCCAAAGGCAGCAGAAGGAGGGACATAATAAAAATGAAAGAAATAAATAAAATTAAGAAGAATAAAAGCAATAGAAAACAATAAATGAAACCAACAGCTAGTTCTTTGAGAAAATTAACAAAATAGATAAACCCCTAGCCAGATTTATAAAGAGAAAAAGAGAGTCTACACACATAAACTGAATCAGAACTGAGAAAGGAAAAATCACTACGGACACCACAGAAAAACAGAATTACTAGAGAATACTATGAAAAACTATATGCTAATAAACTGGATAACCTAGAAGAAACGGGCAACTTTCTAGGAAAATACAACCTTCCAAGACTGAGCCTGGAAGAAACAGGAAATCTAAACACACCGATTACCAACAATGAAATTGAATCAGTAATAAAAAAACTACCAAAGAACCAAACTCCGGGACCAGATGGATTCACTGCTGAATTTCATCAGACATTTGGAGACGGCATAATACCCATGCTCCTTAACATTTTCCAAAAAATAGAAGAGGAGGGAATACTTCCAAATTCATTCTATGAAACCAGCATCACTCTATTACCAAAACGAGGCAAAGACACCACAAAAAAAGAAACCTACAGACAAATATCCCTGATGAACATAGATGCAAAAATACTCAACAAAATATTATCAAACTGAATTCAAAAATACATCAAGAGGATCATACACCATGATCAAGTGGGATTCAACCCAGGGATGCAAGGATGGTAGAACATTCAAAAATCCATCAACATCACCCACCACATCAACAAAAGGAAGGACAAAAACCACATGATCATCTCCATAGATGCTGAAAAGCATTAGACAAAACTCAACATCACATCAATTCATAATAAAAACACTAAAAAAAATGGGTATAGAGGGCAATTACCTCAACATAATAAAGGCCATATATGACAAACCCACAGTCAACATCATACTTAAGAGTGAGAAGCTGAAAGCTTTACCTCTAAGATCAGGAACAAAACAAGGATGCCCAATCTCCCCACTTCTATTTAACATAGTATTGGAGGTCCTAGCGACGGCAATCAGACAACACAAAGAAATAAAGGGCAACCAGATTGGTAAGAAAGAAGTCAAACTGTCACTGTTTGCAGATGACATGATATTGTACATAAAAAACCCTAAAGAAACCACTCCAAAACTACTAGAACTAGTATCTGAATTCACCAAAGTTGCAGAATACAAAATTAATACACAGAAATCTGTTCATTCCTATACACTCAACTAGCAGAAAATGAGGAACAATTCCATTCACAATTGCATCAAAAAGAATAAAATACCTAGGAATAAACCTAATCAAGGAAGTGAAAGACCTATACCCTGAAAACTATAAGACACTCTTAAGAGAAAGTAAAAGGGACAGTAATAAGTGGAAATTCATCCTATGCTCTTGGGTAGGATGAATTAATATTCTCAAAATGGCCATCCTGCGTAAAGCAATCTACAGATTCAATGCAATTTCTATCAAAATACCAACAGCATTCTTCAATGAACTGGAACACAGTTATAAAATGCATATGGAACTACAAAAGACCCTGAATAGCCAAAGCAATCCTGAGAAGGAAGAATAAAGCAGGGGGAACCTTGCTTCTGAACTTCAAGCTCTGCTACAAAGCCACAGCAATTAAGACAATTTGGTACTGGCACAAGAACAGGCCCACAGACCAGTTGAACAGAACGGAGTCCAAGTATTAACCCAAGCATGTATGATCTATTCATATACAATAAAGGGACCATGGATATACACTGGGGAAATGACAGCCTCTTCAACAGCTGGTGTTGGCAAAACTGGACAGCTACATGCAAGAGAATGAAACTGGATTATTGTTTAACCCCATACTCAAAAGTAAACTCAAAATGGATCAAAGACCTGAATATATAAGTCATGAAACCATAAAACTCTTAGAAGAAAACATAGGAAAAACTCTCTTGAATATAAACATGAGCAATTTCTTCATAAACAAATCTCCACAGGCAAGGGAAACAAAAGCAAAAATGAACAAGTGGGACTATATCAAACTGAAAAGCTTCTGTACAGCAAAAGACACCATCAGTAGAACAAAAAGGCATCCTACAATATGGGAGAACATATTCATAAATGACATATCTGATAGGGGTTGACATCCAAAATACACAAAGAGCTCACACACATCAATGAACAAAAAGCAAAAAATGGGCAGAGGATATGAACAGACACTTCTCCAAAGAAGAAATTCAGATGGCCAATAGGCACATGAAAAGGTGCTCCACATCACTAGTCATCAGAGAAATTCAAATGAAAACCACAATGAGATTATTACCTCACACTAGTCAGGATGGCCACCATCCAAAAGGCAGACAACAACAAATGCTGGCAAGGATGTGGAGAAAGGGGAACCCTCCTATATTGCTGGTGGGAATGTAAATTAGTTCAACCATTGTAGAAAAAGCAGTATGGAAGTTCCTCAAAAAACTAAAAACAGAAATACCATTTGACCCAGGAATTCCACTCCTAGGAATTTACCCTAAGAATGCAGGAGCCCAGTTTCAAAATGACATATACAACCCTATGTTTATGGCAGCATTATTTACAATAGCCAAGAAATGGAAGCAACCTAAGTGTCCATCAGCAGATGAATGGATAAAGAAGATGTGGTACATATACACAATGGAATATTATTCAGCCATAAGAAGAAAACAAATCCTACCATTTGCAACAACATGGATGGAGCTAGAGGGTATTATGCTCAGTGAAATAAGCCAGGCGGAGAAAGACAAGTACCAAATGATTTCACTCATACACGGAGTATAAGAACAAAGAAAACCTGAAGGAACAAAACAGCAGCAGAATCACAGAACCCAAGAATGGACTAACAGTTACCAAAGGGAAAGGGACTGGGGAGGAGTGTGTGGGTGGGAAGGGAGGGATGAGGGGAAAAGAGACTTTACGATTAGCACACATAATGTAGGGGGTCACGGGAAAGGAAGTATTGCACAGAGAAGACAAGTAGTGACTCTATAGCATCTTATTATGCTGATGGACAATGACTGTAATGGGGTATGTGTTGGGGACTTGATAATGAGGGGAATCTACTAACCACAATGTTGCTCATGTAATTGTGTATTATTGATACAAAAAAAAGACATTTTGACTCATCAAAAACAAATAGATAAATCAGACTTCATCAAATTAAAAAACATACATGCATCAAAGTACATTATATCAAGAGAAAAAAAAGACAACCCGAAGAATGGGAGAAAACATTTGCAAATCATCTATTTGGTAAGGGATTAATATCCAGAATATTAGAACTACTCAACAACCAAAAACAACCTAATTCAAAAATGGGCAAAGACTTGTATAGATATTGCTCCAAAGAATATATACAAATGACCAATAAGCACACTAAAAGATGTTCAACATCATTAGCAATTAAGGAAATGCAAATCCAAACCACAATCAGATAGTGTTTCACAGCCATTAAGCTATTATTAAAAATAAAAAACCGGAAAATAACAAGTGTTGACAAGTATACGGAGAAATATGAACCCTTTTGCATTGCTGGTAGAAATGTAAAATGATACATCTACTGTGAAAAAGTTTGGCATTTCCTTCAAGAGCTAATAATAGAATTTACATATAATGTAGCAATTTTGCTCTTAGGTAGATACTCAAAAGAACTGCAACAGGATAGCAGGTACTCATACAACAATGTTCATAGCAGTATTACTCATAATATTTAAAAGGGAGAGCAACTCAAGGTTACATACTATATTCCATTTACGTAAAAGTCTCAAAAGAAAAACTATAGTGATAAAGACTGACCAGTGGTTGCCAGAGGCCTGAGGAAGCAAAAAAGGGTGACTGAAAAGGGATGGTACTAGGCAGCTTTTAGAGATAATGGAGCCATCTGGTATCCCAACTGTATTAGTAATTATATGACCATAGACATTTGTTATAATAAATAAGTTAAAATTCAAAAGAACTGTATACCAAAAAAAGTCAATTTTACTATATGATAATTTTAAAATATATATTGCTTGCAACTCATATGCTAGGAATAGATAAAAAATATTTTCTGAAAGAATTATCAGGATGCATGTATTGTAAGATATCTGCTTTTTTCCAATTTAAGATTTACTTAGCTGCCAAGTCCAAGATTGATTATATAAAACTGCTCCATGGCGCTTTTTTTTACGTTATTTATTTTTAAGATTTTTTTTATACTATAGTATCATTCATATACAATCACATGAGCAACACTGTCATTACTAGCTTCCCCCCATTATCAAGTCCCCAACACATACCCCACTACAGTCACTGTCCATCGGCACAGTAAGATGCTATAGAGCCACTACTTGTCTTTTCTGTGCTAAACTGCCTTCCCCATGCCCCCCACACATTATGTGTGCTAATCATAATGTCCCTTTTCCCCTTATCCCTCCCTGGCCACCCATCCTCTCCAGTCCCTTTCCCTTTGGTAACTGTTAGTGCATTCTTGTGTTCTGTGAGACTGTGACTGTTTTGTTCCTTCAGTTTTTGCTTTGTTGTTATACTCCACAGATGAGTGAATCATTTGGTACTTGTCTTTCTTGGCCTGGCTTATTTTATTTTATTTTATTTTTGCTATTATTAATCTACAATTACATGAGGAACATTATGTTTACTAGGTTCCCTCCTTCACCAAGTCCCCCCCTCCAAACCCCATTACAGTCACTGTCCATCAGCGTAGTAAGATGCTGTAGAGTCACTACTTCTCTTTGTGATGCACAGCCCTCCCCATGCCTGCCCCCCACCACATTATACATCCTAATTGTAATGCCCCCTTTCTTTTCCACCCCCCTTATTCCTCCCAGGTCCCTTTCCCTTTGGTAACTGTTACTCCATTCTTGGGTTCTGTGATTCTGCTGCTGTTTTGTTCCTTCAGTTTTTCTTTGTTCTTATACTCCGTGTATGAGTGAAATCATTTGGTACTTGTCTTTCTCCGCCTGGCTTATTTCACTGAGCATAATACCCTCTAGCTCCATCCATGTTGTTGCAAATGGTAGGATTTGTTTTCTTCTTATGGCTGAATAATATTCCACTGTGTATATGTACATCTTCTTTATCCATTCATCTACTCATGGACACTTAGGTTGCTTTCATTTCTTGGCTATTGCAAATAGTGCTGTGATAAATATAGGGGTGCATCTGTCTTTTTCAAACTGGGCTGCTGTATTCTTAAGGTAAATTCCTAGAAGTGGAATTCCTGGGTCAAATGGTATTTCTATTTTGAGTTTTTTAAGGAACCTCCATACTGCTTTTTCTACAATGGTTGAACTAATTTACATTCCCACCAGCAGTGGAGGAGGATTCCCCTTTATCCACATCCTCGCCCCCATTTGTTATTGTCTGTCTTTTGGACATTGGCCATCCTAACTTGTGTGAGATGTTATCTCATTGTGGTTTTAAATTGCATTTTCCTGATGATTAGCCACGTGGAACATCTTCTCATGTGCCTGTTGGCCGTCTGAATCTCTTTGGAGAAGTGTCTGTTCAGATCCTCTGCCCATTTTTTAATCACATTATTTGATTTTTGGTTGTTGAGGTACATGAGCTCTTTGTGTATTTTGAATGTCAACCCCTTATCGGATATGTCATTTATGAATATGCTCTCCCATACTGTAGGATGCCTTTTTGTTCTACTGATGGTGTTCTTTGCTGTACAAAAGCCTTTTAGTTTGATATTGTCCCACTTGTTCATTTCTGCTTTTGTTTCCTTTTCGTGGGGAAATATGTTTATGAAAAAGTTGCTCATGTTTATATTCAAGAGAGTTTTGCCTATGTTTTCTTCTAAGAGTTCAGAGGTTTCATGACTTACATTCAATTCAGGTCTTTGATCCATTTTGAGTTTACTTTTATATATGGAGTTAGATAGTAATCCAGTTTCATTCCCTTACGTGTAGCTGTCCAGATTTGTCAACACCAGTTGTTGAAGAGGCTGTCATTTCCCCATTGTATATCCATGGCTCCTTTACTGTATATTAATTGACCATACATGCTTGTGTTTATATCTGGGTTTCTAGTTTGTTCTATTGGTCTATGGGTCTGTTCTTGTGCCAGTACCAAATTGTCTTGATTACTGTGGCTTTGAATAGTAGAGCTTGAAGTTGGGAAACGAGATCCCCCCTGCTTTATTCTGCCTTCTCAGGATTGATTTGGCTATTCAGGGCTTTTGTGGTTCCATATGAATTTTAGAACTATTTGTTCCAGTTCATTGAAAAATGCTGTCAGTATTTTGATAGGGATTGCATTGAATCTGTAATTACTTTAGGCAGGATGGCCATTTTGACAATAGTAATTCTTCCTACCCAAGAGCATGGGATAAGTTTCCATTTATTAGTGCCTTAATTTCTCTCAAGAGTGTCTTGTAATTTTCAGGGTCTTTCACTTCCTTGGTTAGGTTTATTCCTAGGTATTTTATTTTTTTTGATGCAATTGTGAATGGAATTGTTCCTCATTTCTCTTTCTGCTAGTTCATCGTTAGTGTATAGGAATGCAACAGATTTCTGTGTATTAATTTTGCATCCTGCAACTTGCTGAATTCAGGTATTAGTTCTAGTAGTTTTGGAATGCACTCTTCACGGATTTTTATGTACAACATCATGTCGTCTGCAAACAGTGACAGTTTGACTTCTTCCTTACCAATGTGAATGCCTTTTATTTCTTTGCGTTGTCTGATTGCTGTGGCTAGGACCTCCAGTACTATGTTGAATAAAAGCGGGGAGAGTGGGCATCCTTGTCTTGTTCCTGATTTTAGGGGAAAAGCTGAAAGCTTTTCACTGTTAAGTATGATGTTGGCTGGGAGTTTGTCGTATGTGGCCTTTATTATGTTGAGGTACTTGCCCTCTCCAAGGGCTCTTATTAAGAGTTCTTCATTCAAAAGATTTGTTTGATTCTGTTATTTCCTATTTGTGTCTTTTGGATCTAATTAGGAAAGCAATATAACAAATCTAATTGAACTGTATTTTCATCAAATTCTTCTCTTGTGTTCTGAACAGATTTTACCTTTTAGATATAACTTTTATGTTTTGTGCCTCCCTGTTTACAACTATTATAGCTGGTCTGTTAATAATTTGAGCCCTTCATTGTAATGTCCATTGCATTACTCTTAAATCCACCTTAAATTAAATTACCACCTCTGTTTTTGTACTGTTTGCATTTGGCTGGTTCATTTATCTTCAACCTTTCCTTATTTGTTTTAAATACTTCTCAATTCCATTTGACAATCTGAATGGTTAGAACTGGATCAATTCATGTCAAATTAACTGATACACTTAAATTTGCTGCTTCCCTCTTAAGTTTAGCATTTTTGACATTCTGCTTAAGTCTGTTTGATTCTCTATATTACTAAGTTAGATTACTGTGATGTGATTTAAAAAATACCAGGTTAGACGTTGGGATCCTGGAATTAGTCTCAGCTCTCTTATTAAAGTCTAGATAGGCAAGAGCTTAACCTCTTTAAATCAATTTCCCCCTTCTCATCAAGGAATATAAAAATTCCTGCTTTATCTCCTTTTTATTTCTCAGGGGGTTGAGAGGAATTGTAAAGGAAGATATCAGGGGAGGGGGGCATCAAGAGAAATACAAGTTTTAAGGATCCAGTGGAGAACAAAATTAAGAGGACCTAGATTACCAACTCTGAGTTTACAACGTCACAAGCATTGAAATGGGATGAGTGCTCTGCTACTCCACAGGACAGAGTAGATATATTTCAAGAGCTGAGAAGCTGTGGATGCTGGGGATGAGAAAAGATGATGTACAAAGCCTTATAAAGACTAGAGTCTGGGGATGAAGACAAAGTCAAGGAGGCCAGAGCTTTCTGTGGCGGCTCGTTAAAGGGGTAAACCAGTATGGTGCTTGATGGTCCTTCAGACAGACAGCAATGACAAGATGAAAAATGTGTGGAGAGGAAAGATGGGTGTGAAGGAAGGTCTTGTCAGAAGCAGGCTGAATTCCAAGGTTCCAACTTGACTCCTTCTGATGGACCTGAGGCTGGAAGGGGTGGATGGTCTCGTTCCAAATGGGAATCATCAGCCAATAATTAAAAAATAAAACAATAAAAAATTAGTCTTTTATTTCTAAACAGCCAATGGAGATAGGCAGCCTAGAGGTTTTTTACAGCACAAAGGCATCTCTTCCCCTCCTGCTACAAAGACAGACAAATGCAAAGATGGCTTGTTTGTGTGACTCCTTGTTTTCATTTCATCTTCCCAATTTCTTAGAATAAAGTACAGGAAAACTGCCATCATTAGCTTAAGAAATCCATTTTGCTTTTGCAAACAAAGGATTTAGGTTTTGCACCTCAGAATGGGCCTCTCAACTTCAGAAGCACCTCTTGTTTGGCTTTGAGCTCTGCACTGTGCCATTCTCACTCTGTGTCCTCGCACAAGAGCCTGTTTCACCTCCACTGCTGCTGGCAGCCTTTCCACCTATTTTGTGGCTTTGGATTTTAGCTGTTTTCTTGTTTTGTGGAATATGGGGTTTATGTTTTAGTCTCCCCCCCTCTTTGTTGTTATAAGCTAACTGCCAGAAAACAAAAGAAAAAGCCAACTCTATAGTAGCATCTTCAAACCAAAATCTCACAGTTATCTTTAAAAAATACTTAATACAAGACAGCAACTTGAGTGTATCACAGTATTACTGAAAAATAAAGGTGTGCTTTCCTATTTTACTGTGAGGTAAAATATTAATTTTCCACAAAAAGTTTTCACAAGGCCATAACATTTGCACTAAGTGTTTTTCTTTTAAAAACTTATGTGTATATTGGTTATAGCCATAGGCAGAAAATAATCTGAAGCCTAAGTGTAAGATGCTTTTCAAGACTCAGTGCCCATATGTTGGGACAAATTATGTATATTATCAACACTATGCTACAATTTTGGTATTCATTTTTGAAGCAGACAAAGCCTTTTTAGTAGTAAGGACAATACATGATCTGTCATTCTGCAAGTCCCCAGATTCTATTTGGGTTTAAAATGAACATATATAGGTTTATTATATTACATGTAAGATCATTCCTTTAGTTAAATTTTAACTCTATCCAATTTTATTTCCTGCCAGTTACTAGTCTTCTACTCCTCGCTGTCTGTTATAGGAATGTTCTGAGCAAAACAAAGTTTTACTAGCAACTAATTTTTTAAAGGAGCAAATAATATACCAAAGCAAATTAAAAGGGATTTTTAATTACTAGGGTTTTAAACAACTTCCTGCGACACACATAAACCTATAAATGTTAATGTCATACAAAAGCTAAGTAGTGTCCAATTTATTAAACATTTAGATGCACTATGAATTCATACTGATAGAAAGAACAAAGAAGAGCTCTTCCTTACAGAATTCTAAACAAGAAATGTACATGGGAGGATGAATTTGAAAAATCCCCATTTGACAACTACCATAGTTAGAATGACAAGATGACACTTCACAATGGAGAAACTTGGTATACATAACCTTAAGTAGACAAGGTCCCATCACCAGTAATGATACAAAAATGTGCCATGTTCTGAGAAGCACTTTTTTGAAATTTCTGCGAAAGACACATGACCTGAATCTAACCACGTGGACACAATGGACAAATGCAACTGCAGGATAGTCTACAAAGTAGGTGACTTCTGTGTATTCCTCAAAAATGTCAACACTCTGAAAGATAAAGACAGACTGAAGAACTCCACATTAAGAGACTGAAAAGAAGTGACAACCAGGGGATTGGATTAAAGATGGCGGTGTGAGAGATGAGACAGAGATCTCCTCCTAAAACCATATATAATATGAAAATATAATTAGTACAACTAATCCTGAAAGAGCAACAGGAAAGAAGGCTGCACCAGATCGCATACATATGGAGAAAAGAGCAGACCTCATGGAACAGCATAATGTACCAAAGCCATGGCACAGCAGGACCCAAGCCCTCCCCCAACCCCAGCTCACTGGCAGGAGGAAGAGAAACAGAGTAGGGAGGGAGTGGAGGCCTAGGACTGCTGAACACCTAGCCCTGGAGATCTGCTCTGGGAGCACAAACCTACATTGCATGGTGTTCTGGTGATTGGTGGGGTTGGAAAGCTAACACAGGTGGAATACCTGGGGAGACAGAGATTCCAACTGCTTGTGGAAAACAGGAATTCATATCCGGCTGAGCTGGGCGGGCAGTCTGAGAGACTTCCTAACAGCGAGAGGGCTGCTAAAGGGGAAAGGATTATACAGAGCTTACTGCTCAGGAGAAAGGACAGGTAGACAAAATTGTCCAGGTCCACTCTGCACAGAAGCTTGTGAACTTAAACAATCTTCAGGCACGGCATCCCCCTGGCTGGCTACGCAACTCCAAGGCCACCCACCATGATATGCAGCCTGCTGTGTCTTCCTCCTGGTTAGCCTGCAGCTGGCTCACAAACCAGAAGCCCCTGCCCTGGCATTAGGCCAGCCAAAGGGAAGTCCCACCCACAGCAGATATAAACACAAGCATAGAGACTTACACCTGTGTGTTTGGCCCACTGGTTCTGGCATAGAAGACAGGCATTATAGTGGGGAAACAGGAAACAGCTCTTTCCTCTGCCCAGGCACCAGGACCACTCCCCTGTGACCCCTGACATCAATCTAGGGGCTGGGCAGCTCCAGAGAGTAGAGTTTCTGGGCACTAGAGGGGGCCACATACAAATATGAAATGTCAAAGGAACCTGGTTCAAAGCAGAATCTTAACACCGGATAAAGGACTGAGTGAGACTGAATTAATAAATCCTCCTGAAAGAGATTTCAAAATAAAAATCATAAATATTTTCCTGGAGGTACAGATAAATATTCAAGAACTCAGGAATGAATTTAGGAAGGAGATCCAATCATTGAAGAACACAACTGAGGTTATTAAAAGTAGATAAGATATGGTGGAGGAGACGATAAATGAAATAGAAACTAGGGAAGAGGAATACAAAGAAGCTGAGGCACAGAGAGAAAAAAGGATCTCTAGGAATGAAAGAATATTAAGAGAACTGTGTGACCAATCCAAATGGAACAATATTCATATTATAGGGGTACCAGAAGAAGAAGAGAGAGAAAAAGGGATAGAAAGTGTCTTTTGAGGAAGTAATTGCTGAAAACTTCCCCAATCTGGGGAAGGAGAAGGTCTCTCAGGCTATGAAGATCCACAGATCTCCCAACACAAGAGAACCAAGAAGGACAACACCAAGATACATAATTAAAATGGCAAAGATCAAGGATAAGGAGAGACTATTAAAAGCAGCCAGAGAGTGAAATAAGATCACATGCAAAGGAATGCCCATCAGGCTATCATCAGACTTCTCAGCAGAAACCTTACAGGCCAGAAGGGAGTGGCATGATGTATTTAATGCAATGAAGCAGAAGGGCCTTGAACCAAGAATACTTCATCTGGCAAGATTATCATTTAAATTTGGAGGGATTAAACAATTTCCAAATAAACAAAAGCTGACAGAATTTACCTCCCACAAACCATCTCTACAGTGTATTTTGGAGGGACTGCTATAGATGGAAGTGTTCCTAAGGTTAAATAGCTGTCATGAGAGACAATAAAATGGGATAGACAAAGAGTACAGAATATGATACCTAACATATAAAGAATGGAGGAGGAAAAAAAGAAGGGGGAAAAAAAAGAACCTTTAGATTGTAATAGCATACTAAGTGAGTTAAGTTAGACTCTTACATAGTAAGGAAGTTATCCTTGAAACTTTGGTAACCACAAATCTAAAGCCTGCAATAGCAATAAGTACATACCTACTGATAATCACCCTAAATGGAAATGGTCTGAATGCACAAATCAAAAGACACAGAGTAACAGAATGGATAAAAAAACAAGACCCAACTATATGCTGCCTACAAGTTACTCACCTCAAATCCAAAGACATACACAGACAAAAAGTGAGGGGATATAAAAGATATTTCATGCAACTAATAGGGAGAAAAAAGGAGAAGTTGCAGTACTTGGTTCAGACAAAATAGACTTTAAAACAAAGAAAGTCACAAGAGATAAAGAAGGACATTACATAACGATAAAGGGGTCAATCCAACAAGAGGATATAACAATTATAAATATCTATGTACCCAACACAGGAGCACCTACATATGTGAAACAAATACTAACAGAATTAAAAGGGGAAATAGAATGCAATGCATTCATTCTAGGAGACTTCAACACTCCACTCACTCCACAGAACAGATCAACCAGACAGAAGATAAGTAAGAAGACTGACAAGAGGCACAGAATAACAAATTAGAACAGATGAACCTAACAGACATCTACAGAACTCTTCACCCAAAAGCAACAGGATACACATTCTTCTCAGGTGCACATGGAACATTTTCAAGAATAGATCATATACTAGGCCACAAAAAGAGCCTCAGCAAATTCTAAATGATTGAAATTGTATCATCCAGCTTCTCACACCACAAGGATATGAAACTAGAAATAAATTACGCAAAGAAAACAGAAAAGCGCAGTAACACATGGAGACTTAACAACATGCTCTTAAATAACCAATGGATCAATGACCAAATAAAAACAGAGATCAAGCAATATATGGAGACAAATAACAACAATAATTCAATACAGCAAGATCTGTGGGACGCAGTGAAGGCAATCCTAAGAGGGAAGTATATTGCAATACAGGCCTACCTCAGGAAAGAACAATCCCGTATGAACAGTCTAAACTCACAGGTAACAAAGCTAGAAACAGAAGAAGAACAAATGAGGCCCAAAGTCGGTATAAGGAGGGACATAATAAAGATTAGAGCAGAAATAAATAAAATTGAGAATCAAACAATAGAAAGAATCAGTGAAAGCAGGAGCTGATTCTTCGAGAAAATAAACAAAATAGATAAACCCCTAGCCAGACTTATCAAGAAAAAAAGAGTCTACACACATAAACAGACTCAGAAATAAGAAAGGAAAAAATCACTACAGACACCACAGAAATACAAAGAATTATTAGAGAATACTATGAAAAATTATATGCTAAAAAACTGGATAACCTAGAAGAAATGGACAATTTCTAGAAAAAGACAACATTCCAAGGCTGACCAAGGAAGAAACAGAAAATCTGAATAGACCAATTACCAGCGATGAAGTTAAATTAGTAATCAAAAAACTACCTAAGAACAAAATGCCCAGACCAGATGGCTTCACAGCCATCTAAATTAAAAATTTAGAGAAAACCTAATACCCATCATCCTTAAAGTTTTCCAAAAAGTAGAAGAGGGAATACTTCCAAACTCATTCTGTGAGGCCAGCATCACTCTAACACCAAAACCAGCCAAAGACAACACAAAAAGAGAAAATTACAGACCAATATCCTTGATGAACAGACATGCAAAAATACTCAACAAAATATTAGCAAACCAAATTCAAAAACACATCAAAAAGATCATCCATCATGAACAAGTAGGATTTATTCCAGGGACGCAAGGATGGTACAATATTTGAAAATCCATCAATGTCATACACCATTATCAACAAAAACGACAGAAGTCACATGATCATCTCCATAGATGCCAAAAAAGCATTCGACAAAATTCAATATCCATTCATGATAAAAACTCTCAACAAAATGGGTATATAAGGCAATTACCTCAACATAATAGAGGGCATACATGACAAACCCACAGCCAACATCATACTTAACAGCAAGAAGCTGAAAGCCTTTCCTTTAAGATCGGGAACAGGACAAGGATGCCCACTCTCTCCACTTTTATTCAACATAGTACTGGAGGTACTCAGACATGGCAATCAGACAACCCAATAAATCAGACAAACAAATAAAACGCATCCAGATTGGTAAAGAAGTTAAACTGTCAGTGTTTGCAGATGACATGATGTTGTACATAAAAAACCCTAAGGAATCTACTCCCAAAGTACTAGATCTAATATCTGAATTCAGCAATGTTGCAAAATACAAAATTAATATACAGAAATCTGTTGCACTCCTATTCACTAATGATGAACTAACAGAAAGAGAAATTAGGAAAACAATTCCATTCACAATTGCATCAAAAAGAATAAAATACCTAGGAATAAACCTAACCAAGGAAATGAAAGACCTATA
Organism: Manis pentadactyla; assembly: GCF_030020395.1. Classification (NCBI taxonomy): domain Eukaryota; kingdom Metazoa; phylum Chordata; class Mammalia; order Pholidota; family Manidae; genus Manis; species Manis pentadactyla. The sequence continues at coordinate 113,930,675 of NC_080021.1, read as the reverse complement.
CACTGAAAAGTACAAGACACTCATGAGAGAAATTTTAAAAGATACCAATAAAATGAAACACATCCCGTGCTCATGGATAGGAAGAATTACTATAGTCAAAATGGCCATCCTGCCTAAAGCAATCTACAGATTCAGTGCAATTCCTATCAAAATACCAATAGTATTCTTCAACGAACTAGAGAAAATAATTATAAAATGCATATGGAACCACAGAAGACCCCAAACAGCCAAAGCAGTCCTGAGAAGGAAGAATAAAGCTGGCTGGATTATGCTTCCCAACTTCAAGCTCTACTACAAAGTCACAGTAATCAAGACAATCTGGTACTGACACAAGAGCAGACCCATAGACCAATGGAACAGACTAGAGAGCCCAGATATAAACCCAAGCATATATAGTCAATTAATATACGATAAAGGAGCCTTGGATGTACAATGGGGAAATGACAGCCTCATCAACAACTGGTGTTGGCAAAACTGGACAGCTACATGCATGTGAATGAAACTGGATTATTGTCTAACCCCATACACAAAAGTAGACTTGAAATGGATCAAAGACCTGAATAGTCATGAAACCATACAACTCTTAGAAGATAACATAGGCAAAAATCCCCTGAATATAACACAAGCAACTTTTTCCTGAGCAAGGAAAACAAAAGCAAAAATGAAACTGGATTATTATCTAACCCCATACACAAAAGTAGACTTGAAATGGATCAAAGACCTGAATAGTCATGAAACCATACAACTCTTAGAAGATAACATAGGCAAAAATCTCCTGAATATAACACAAGCAACTTTTTCCTTGAGCAAGGAAAACAAAAGCAAAAATGATCACATGGGACTACCTCAAACTGAAAAGCTTCTGTACAGCAAAGGACACCATCAACAGAGCAAAAAGGCATCCTATAGTATGGGAGAATATATTTGTAAACGACATATCCGACAAGGGGTTAACATCCAAAATATATAAAGTACTCACACGACTCAACACCCAAAAAGCAAATAACCCGATTAAAAAATAGGCAGAGGATATGAACAGAGAATTCTCCAAAGAAGAAATTCAGATAGCCAGCAGGCACATGAAAAGATGCTCCACATTGCTAATTATTAGGGAAAAGCAAATAAAAACCACAATGAGATATCACCTCACACCAGTTAGAATGGCCAGCATGGAAAAGACTAACAACAAATACTGGAGAGGATGTGGAGAAAGGGGAACCCTCCTACACTGCTGGTGGGAATGTAAGCTAATTCAACCATTGTGGAAAGCAATATGGAGGTTCCTCAAAAAACTAAGAATAGTAATAGCATTTGACCCCGGAATTCCACTCCTAGGAATTTACCCAAAGAATATAATTTCTCAGATTCAAAAAGACATATGCACCCCTATGTTTATTGCAGCACTATTTACAATAGCTAAGATGTGGAAGCAACCTAAGGGTCCATCAGTAGATGAATGGATAAAGAAGATGTGGTACATGTACATATACACAGTGGAATACTCAGCCATAAGAAAGAAACAAATTCTACAGTTTGCAACATGGATGGAGCTGGAGGATATTATGCTCCATGAAATAAGCCAGGCGGAGAAAGACAAGTACCAAATGATTTCCCTCATTTGTGAAACATAACAACAAAGCAAAACTGTAGGAACAAAACAGCAGTAGGCTCACAGACTCCAAGAAGGGACTAGCGATTACCAAAGGGGAGGAGTGGGGGAGGGAGAAAGGGAATCAGGGGTATTATGATTGGCACACATGGTGTGGGGGGGGTTTAGGGGAAAGACAGTGTAGCACAGAGAAGGCACATAGTGACTCTGTGGCATCTATACTGATGGGCAGTGACTGCAGTGGAGTATGGGGCAGACACGATAACAGGGGTGAATGTAGTAACCACATTGTTTTTTCATGTGAAACCTTCATAAGAGTGTATATCAATGAAACCTTAATAAAAATAAATAAATAAATACTTTTTAAAAGTAACAACCAAATTCAACGAGTGATCCTCAACTGGATCCAGGGCCAGAAACAATTCTTCTTGTACTAAATAAGATACTGTTGGGACAGTTGAGGAAATCTGTTTGGATACAGAAGGACTGTATATACATTCATTTAGGATATACACAGTATTTAGAGGTGACAGACATCAAGTCTTCAATTTACTCTGAAATAATTTAAAAAAAAAAAAGAAGACAAACTCTGTGTCTGCAGAGAGAATGATAAAGCATGCATAATAGATATTAACATTTGGGGACTTATAAGTATGATATACAGGAATTCTTTGTACTATTTTACAACTTTTCTCTAAGTATGAAACTACTTAACAATAAAAAGAAAAAGAAAAACAAACTCAGACACACAATAAATGAAAACAAAGCCAGTTACGAGAAGTTTTTATTTTCCCTACAATAATGCTAGGATCACCTCTACCACAATCTACTCAACAGACCATTAAATTTTGGAGCTGTATTATCTCACACCAAAATGTATTTTACCTCTCACCAAAACTTCTCAATTTACAGATGAAGACAAAGAAGTTAAATGGCGTGCTCATGATGACAGCTAGTCCAAGGCAGAGCCAAGACTTATTATCCGGCTGACTCAGCTCTTTTTAACTACTGCAAGCTATCTCTTGATAGCTTTGTATTGTCATCTATTCCCTAAACATGTGATGTCAAAATGTTTAGCTCTATCTTCTTATATATCCTAAATAAACTAGTGGAGCAAACCACTTTCCGGCAATCTAAATTTCATTTTTAAAAGGCATTTAGGTATTCCTGCTCCTAACAATCTTTAATAACTAATATTAATAAATATGTTGAGTTCATAATACATGCCAGATACTGACAGATACATTTGCTACCTTAGCATCGTAACAAATGCTAAAAATACAAAATTAACACAGTACCATTAGGTCCATTATGACAGAGACCAAGTCTGTACTATTCATCATGATAACCCCACCTCTTAGGACAGTGCCCAGCATACAATAAATACTCAAAAAATTGTGTGCTGCTAAATAAAAAGATAATCCATAGAACAGGAAAGAAGTATGTGCACAGATAGTCTGCAGTGTTCACAAAGAGCCATGAGACAACACATATGGAGGCTATTTTTGCTCTGTGTGATCTACAAAAGCTTCAGAAATTAAATGACACTATAGTTAGGCCCTGAAGACAAATAAGATTTCAACAGACATGGAGGCAGTCGGGTGGTAAAAGGAGGGGTGGGGGAGTTCAATAAAACAGCCTTAAGGCAAGAAAATACTGAGCATTTCTACTGAATAAACACAAGCTTACCTATTGTTGCTGCAAGTTCTGGATCAAAAGTATCATCTGTGAACCTCAAGAGCAGGCTGAAAGAGATAAGAAAAAGATTAGGAATTTGACTGTCTTAATTGTTTAGTAAATGTTCATGCTTGTTACATTTTGCTACAAATTAGATGCAGATATGAAGAGCCCTGTGTAGGTCTGCTCCCAGAAATATTGCCTCAATGCAAGTATATATACAGAGGAATTAAAAATTATTGTAAAGGCAATTAAAGAAGCCCAAGAGCAAATTAGTTTACTAAAAACATATTACCCATGTTCCCCTGCACAATTTCCCAAGTTTGAAAATGTTTGTGGGGTTTTTGTTAACTGTACTGGCATGTCCTTTTGAGAAAATGATTACTACAACACATTATGCTTTAACTGACATGGACAAAAGGGGAAAAAAATAAGACTCTTGGAATGCAGCAAATTATTTTTTAAAATCTGATGTGCAATCCACCCTGAATTCAAGTAAAGACAGAAAGGTGTGATAAAGTCTAACATTTTCTAACAAGAAGAATGACCACTACCTAAATGGGAATAAAAGACATGGTAAAAAATGAGGGTAGAAAGGTCACTTGATGGCCAGAGTAGGGGTATTGTGGCAAATGCTGGGCAGGATGTATGAAATGAAGCAGACTATTCAAAGCTCTTAAAGGAGTGGCAAGAACTGCTCTACATTTTCAAAAGTTAGTGCCAGCAAAAAATGCAAGAAACTCAACTGAAGACAGTTGCCATGGTTATGGGGAGAGGTAACAAAGGGCTAAACCTAAGAAATGGTAACAAAACTAGAAAGGAAGGGATGAAATGAAAGCAGAAGACACCATGAGAGCACTCTAAGATTTTACATCTTCCAGAATTATTTTATTTAATGTAAGGCAGAAGTGTCAGTTAATAGAAGCTTTTCAAAAAGAAAATCTAAGTTTTGTTAAAGCCCTAGGTTTATAAATGTAATCAATCTTTCCTCACTTTATCTCCTAAAGCAGGACAGACTGTTATATTGACCTGTTTGTATTATAAAACTAAGGTAATAACTAGCTATCAGATGTCTGAATTACAGAAAAAAATGTGAGAATATTTCTATAGCCTGTGATTACTTCTGCTAGAGTGTACTGTAGAACATAATGGCCTGTTGGTAGTTTCCAAACCCAGGGTCACTAATTGTATTTGAGGGATTAACTGTCCCTATCTTGGTTTTGCCTTCTGGTATTTCCTATATAACCAGCTCTACAAAAGCAAGGTAAAACAAGAGTCAAACTGTACATCTTTCTGCTTAATATTAAACTCTCCTGACTATACCTATTTTTACTTACTTCCAGTACCAGTTAGGTGATGGCGCTTAGAAGAATCTTAAAAGACTACTTTTAAAAATGTTCTTCTCTTCCCAATGTTAAACTTTAAAGTGAAGATTTCACTAAAGATTTCAGTTACCCATGACTTAAGAACAGAAAAGAGACGTGTTTATTCTTGAACACCACAGAAAATATTATTATAAAAACACAGATCCTGGTAGAGTAGTAGTAATAATAACCATGGTATTGGCTATATTTATTGAACATCGATAATGTGCCAGACCCTGAGCCAGGGGTTTTTACTGCGTAGTTGCTAATCTTCACAACAACCTTTGTCATTAATGGTAATTTATCAGGAAAGACAGGGAATTGGTAAGGTACAAAACAACAAATGTTAATACAGTCTCTGAGTACAAGTCAGCAGATTTTAGCCATGGGTACATTGTTAGCTTGAAATGTATTCTAGATGTATGCAATTGTTTCTGGCAGAGAATCAATTTCTCTATTAGATTTTGAAAAGAACCCACAACCAGGAAATGATTACTCTCCTAAAGATGTATAAATTTAAGCCTTTGTATTTTCAAAGATTAAGGAGCAAAATACTCTCCATCCATGGCTATAGGCAGAAGGAGTAACTACCATCTTTCCATTTACAGGAGACCAAATTTATAATAAACAGCATGATTATAACTAATCTGCCTTTCTTAATTTACATATAAAATTTGCCAAAAGGACAGAGAATACAAGGAGCACTGGAGAGATGGCAGTTTAGGTAATAAAAGGTCTCTATAATCCCTTCCAGTTTCTGAAACACGTTGTTACTTCCTTACTTCACCGCCAGCCAAAACAATCTCACGTGTTTAACGTTAGTGTTTGAGTTTCTATTCCAAACTCATTTTTCAAATGAAGAAATGAAACCTAGAGTGTTCAAGTACCACACAAGAGGTCACACAAGTGGCAGCACCAGTCTCATAATTCTGGTTTCCTGGCTGCTATTGCACATGCTCATTACACTCCAACAGTCTGAAACAGACTGGAAAAATAATCCACTAATGGGAATGAGTTAAGTTATCATTACTGTGCAATGACTTCTCAACAACAGAAGTTAATAGCTCCCTTCCACTAATTCAGAGATCTGTAAAGCAGCAGAAACAACCATTGGTTAGAATAACCCTTTAAGATTAGACTCATGACAAAAGTTTTAGTACTAACTCGCCTTAAAAAGCATATGCTTCTATTTCAAAAGTCATTTACTCTCATCCTATCCAGAAAGATGTGTTCAAGATTGTTTTCCATAGCACTCACATACACCAATAATGTACACCTAGCTAGAAAAATAAGCCAACTTCCTCCCTAGATGCAATTCTTTCTTGAGAGAGGTGGTTAAAGGTGTTAAAATTGTGCAGTGAGCAGTTGATAATTTACAACCAAGTACTGAGAAAAAGTGTGGAACAGTTTACATCGAAACAAGTTTGTCTGAGGGGAGTGAACTAAGGATAAATAAATTCACTTAACAGATTTTACTCTAGAGGAAGAACTTCTATCACGTTAAACACTGTACCTCCAGTTAACCTTCCAGAAAATGTTAACATGCCTCAACTAGTCACCCATCTAATACATTTGGAAAAAGTGCCAACCAACCATGAGCCACATGAAATGACATTCAACTATTCTTGGCTTCAAAAGCAGCAATTTCATATGCCTTAACCTAAATGAGGGTTCCATCTCAAGAATAAAAGGTTACACAGATATGGAGTTCCTAATAAGACAATATTCAATATATTAACTAACTTTTTAACCCTTAAATATATGGTGATCATGAAAATGAATTTTATTCAGCCCTTTAAATCACACACACACACACACAAATCAAACTATTTTGCTACCCATAGTGTCTCATTAATTCCTTGTAATGTACAAATCCCTCATTCCAATACACACAGGGAACATTCAACAAGGAAAACTGAAAATATACCGCCATACTTTAAAAATATATAACATTTGAGAACTTATTACATAATTAGATTTCAAGTCCTTAAGTATCTAAAAAAAGACTTAAGTGACTTGAAAGATAAGCTTATCAGGAGGTATAGCTAAGATATAAAATTGTTTACGGCTCTGGAATTTGAATATTGTTTAAAGATCAAGGCAGCCAGAATATAACCTACTCATAACAGATGACCAAGATGACTGCACCTGTTCAAAGACCTGGATGACATCACAACCCTCTTGCGACACCCACCCACCCTTACCTTACACTCAACTCTAACGACTGTCAATATTATTTTCGCCCAAGAAAAAGTCAAGGCAGAAAAGACACAACACCAATTTTTCTTTTACCTCTATACGATGTGGCAGAGTAAGAAGTAACAATTACACTTTTTTTGCAATGGTGGCTCACAGCTTAAGCTCTAGTATTCTAAGGCGAATTATTCAAGTAGTCAGAAGACCAATGAGTCCTCTAACAGATGACTCATTAAAAAAAACATAAAAGAAGTGGCAGTGGAGTGCACCAAAATAGGCCAGGAATGTGACCGAAGGGGTCACAAAACCTCCTGTATAGAACATTACGTATTTGGGGGAAAGCACGACAGAAATCCCAAAGTGACAGTTACAACTCTCAAAGCGCGGGGTGACAGGCAGCTTGAACCCGACAGGCAGAGAAGGGCTCGCCCTCGCCGGACTCCCGCCCAGGTCCGGCCGCCGCGCCCTGTGCTCCTCGGCAGCAAACCGGCCGGCCAAAAGGCTGCCCTCGAAACTGTTTTTCTCCTTGGTGCGCCAAGAGGGAAAGCGATCCCGGGAACTGGGGCCTGGCGGGGCCGGAAACCCAGCAGGCGCGGGGGAGGGGCGGGGGGCCGCGGAGAGCGGGGGCCGCGGGAGCGCGCGACGGGGAGGCCGGGAGGGCGCGAGCGGAGCCTGGCCGCCGCCTTTTACCGTTCCCGTCGCGGCCCTGGGGGCAGAGAGAGTCCCGCCGCCCTCGTCCCGGCCCGCAGACCCGCCTTACCTGGACTTGCCCACGCCGCTCTCGCCAATAATGAGGATCTTCAGGGTGGTCAGCACGTCCTCCTCCATCCTGACCCCGCGCTGCTCCGAGCCCAGCTGGCAGCCCCGGTCCGGCTCTCAACGCTTCACGAGAGCAAGCTGCCCGCGCATGCGCCCTGCTCCGCGGCTGCCGCCCTCCTTTTACACCGGGTGTTTAAGTTGCTGAAGGTCCTAACGCCCCTGTTCCGCCTTGAGGAAGCTCTGCGACTGCGCAAACCCAGAGTCCCAGGCGTCTTTCCGGAAGCTGGTCCTCCCCTGCGCATGCGCAGAAGGGGAGAGCCGCGTGCGAGTTCACCCACTTGGCAGGCCCTCTCCTACCCTAGTCTAATCAAACTGTCCCTCCGTGGTGTACCTGGGAAAGGACTGAATCGGGGAAATATAACGCTCTTTTATTCCAGCAGCTGCTCATAGCAGCTGCATTGCAGTGGGAAAAGCTTTGTGCTTGTATACAAATTATTTTAAATTGAGGTCCCAACTCTACCATATAACGCTTTTTATATTTCCTTGCCTTCTGAGCCTGTTTCCCTTTCTCAGAGTGGGAGGCAATAATATTTCTTAGAATATTAGCTTGGTAGAATTGTTATGAAATTAAATGAGTTTATTTGTGAAGTCACTTTGTGAACTCAAGTGCTCTATAAAAAGGCGTGATCAGGCTTACTCTTTTAGATTGAAGAGTACCCTTCACCAGTCAGTTCACTTTGGAAGGTAGAGATAAATTTAGCATAAATCAGGGGCATACAAAATAGTGGTCCAACTTCACACTGACTATTATTCCTTTTAAGTGCTACACCACAGCTGCAGGAACTGTGTGCATATGCTTTGCCTTCTTCAATTCACTAAATTGTAAATCTTGGTGAAGGTACTGTAAATCTGGGGAGAGGAAATCCCGGGGCAAAATATCTCTAAAAACCTAAATCAGTCAAAGGAAGAAATAAAGTTTAAAACCCGTTTATTGCTTACAAACTGCAGTCCAGCCAGGTCTCTCTCCCTCTGCTCCAGAAGAAGCAAGCAAGCAAGCCCCTCCCCTTCAACGCTCAGATTCAGACACACCCTCGGTTGCCCAGGTAATTACCCATTGACATGGAGATGAACTTCTCTCTACCCCTGAGGATATGCAAATGCACTAAAGCCAGGAGAGATACTCTGGAAATGTTACAATTTTACCCACAGTACCAACCCTGATATATATAATACTTAGCAAAATACCTGGTACGTGGCAGATACTAAATAAATGTTAGTTCTTGTGTTTTATTTTCTTACACCTGCAGCCAATGTTAGATACAATAGATATTTGATTAAACACATTAATAAAATTTAATAATTAAATTAAAATAATTAAAATTAAATGATTTTTTAAATATCTAGAAAAACTCTACAGATATCCAAATGGCCCCTTCCCCTCCTTCAGGTCTTTGTTTAAATGCGGCCTTCTTATCCCTACTACTGAAATTTGCAAATCCTTCCAACATTCCCTGTATCTCTTTGCATTATTTTTCTGCATAGCACTTACCACCCTCTGATACTACTATGTATTTTACTACTTTGTTCACTGTCTAATCTCCCCAAAGAGAAGGGAAGCTTCATGAAGGCAAAGATTTTTGTCTGTTTTATTTATTGTTATATCTTGTGTCTAGAGTAGTTTCTGGCATATTGTTATATCCTGTATCTAGAGTAGTGTCAAATAAATATTTGTTGCATGAATTCCATTCCTAAATTTTAAAAGTGATGTCAACCAGACAACCTCAATTTCCCATAAAATAGCCCTTGAAACTGAAGAGTCCTGACTAAAGAGTCTTGACATAAGCTACTCCATTTTGTGGGTGACTTCATTTTTGGGGGGAACGGGTCACGTCAGTGATGCCAGGGTTCTTGTTCACGAAGCCGATGAATGAGCTTCACAAACAGTCAAGGTAGAAGAGCAAGGTACAGGCTTTTATTTAGAGATAAAGTGAAAGAACAGAGCTCCGGGCTTATGCCAGGAGGGGACAAGAGAGTCTGTGGTGGTGTGTTGTCTAGGGGATTTATAGGCAGTTGAGAGACTAAGAGCTAGGGTTGTGGATCCACCAGATGGTCTCTAAGTGTTTATTTTCAAAGAGACACTAAGTTTCTTATAGGTTTTTCAGACTATTTTGCGGAGTTAACATAAGAAATTTACTGCTTTGATCTTTTCTCAGAATAGCAGTTTGTTGGTTTGGGAGCATATCAGTCAAGGCTGCTTGTTTTGCTTTCAAGGTGAGCTGAGTTACTGACTTGATTGGAGGAGGAAAAGCAGCATCTGGGTAAAGTTAAAGATAAATTTGGCCTTTTAGTAGGCTAAAGTAAATTTTACAATAGTCTCATTTAATTGACACAAACAAGACATGGGCTATGCTGAGGTATTTTCTTATCTGGGGGATGTTCCAGGCCAGGTTATTCCTGGCTTTTTAGTTTTAACTAATCTTTACTGAAGAATGCTTATATTCCTAGTTTGATATTTTACTTTAGAGAATTAATGTGACTCTGTCTTTGTTTAATTGTTTAATATGGAGTTTTGGTAGGGGTCTTTTTCCAGAGGCCTTCACCCTACTCTGACTACACCCACGGTCCCTGTCTCATCAGGAGGAGGTTGCAAGAGTTGCAAAAGTTCGGCCAACACAGTTGCTGGGGCTGGCCGGATGCTCCCGGCCGGTGGAGGGTGGATGGCCTGCCCACCTGGTGGTCAGGAGTATAGCTCCACCTAGAAGGAACGGGTCCAAATAGTTGGTGAACAAGTTCGTTGTAGTGAAAGTCAGGTCATATCTGGGCCCGCTCTGTGCATGGCCCTGCTGCTCCTCACACGGCCTGGTCTGCGCATGGCCTGTTCTGCGCACGGCCCTTTCTGTGCACGGCTTGCTCTGCACATGACCCCATTCCTGTGTATAAAAGGAGAATGAACTTGTACTTTGGGGTCTCCACCTGCCAGTGTGAGACCCCAGCATGCTGGCTACCCAATAAATGCTCTTGCTTTGCATCCATGTGTCTCCCAGTTATTTGGAGGTCGATTGCATGGACCCAACAGAAACAACAATTGAGTCTATCCAGTCTAGTTTGGGCTGACATCAAGAGCTTATTTGTGAGGCTCATAGTATGAAGCTTTCCTGCTATGATGCAGTGATCCTCAAATTGTAATCCCCAGATGCCTAGAATTCCCTTTCAGGGGTTCTGCAAGATCAGACTATTTTCATAAATTATTTAAGATGTTATTTATCTTTCCCACTCTTGTCCTTTCAAGATAGTACAGTTGAGTTTTCCAGAAGCTTCATAAAGTGTGATAGCAAAACAGATTGAAGGCAGAGCCAGATAAAAGAACTGAGCTGTTTTCTATTAGGCCAAACATCAAAGAGATTTGCAAACATGTAAAATAATGCCACTCTTATCACGAATATTTTGTTTTAAAAGTTATTTTCATAAATATATTACCTAGTAGCTTCATAACATATTAACTATGTTTATTTGGTAATGAATTAATATGTATGTTTTAATTTTTTTAATTTCTAATAGAGTAAATATTAATAGATATAGCCACATAATAAGCTCTTTTGAGTCCTAAATCATTTTTAAGAGGATACAGTAATTTTGTACAACCAGAAAGTCTGAGAACTATTGCACTATGATATTCACACCAAGATTTAAACAAAACAGAACAAAAACAGAAAACTTTTTTCTTAATAATAGGCCTGGATTTATTGATGTTGTATGTAACATTGTTGACCTTCTTCAGCAACATAATATTTTCTCAGTTTTCCTTTACCTCTTGGGTACTTCTCAGTTCTTTGTGAGATCCTCATATTTGTTCTTGCATCTTTTAAACATGTTTGGTTTTTTGGTTTTACCTGATTTTACCCTCTTACTCTGCACACACACATTGTCTTCTTGGACTTACATGGCTTCTTCGTCCCACTTGCATCTGGCTGAGATTTCTCTTCTGAGGTTCAGGCAAACATACAAAACTGCCAAGACATGCCCACGTGGGTATGCCCAGGTGGAGACTGCCAAGCTAAACACGACTGACAGTGGACTCATTATCTGCTCCTCTGCAATAGAGTTTTCTCTTGATTTCCTTCTTAGAGAATGGCATTAACACCCATTTAACTTTCTCTCCCTTACTCTGCAGACCCAAACATTTAGTCCTCACCGTTCTACCCCTTAAACAGTTCTGAAATTTATACACTTGTTTCATCTCTGACAACACTGCTGTGATTAGGCCATCATCATTATCTTTGCTAGATTCTCTACCCTATCAGCTGCCTAATTGGCCTTCTTCCCTCCATTCTCCTCCCCTCAGACTATTCTTTACACCACAGCCAAAGTGGTATTCCTGATATGCAAATCTAAGTCCTCCTGCCTTCCATAGCTTCTCCCCACCCTCACAAGTGGTTAGTATCTTACAGTAAGCTCTGGTTATCCTCTCAACCTTATCTCTTGTTGCCCCATGCCTTGCCCACTGTGTTCCAGCCAAACTGCACTAGATTATTATTTCCAATGAAGCACGTTATGCTTGTATCCAGGACCTCACACATGTTGTTGTTTCTGCCTGGACTACTCTTCTGCCCCCTTCCCACCCCATACCTGCACATATTCACCCACATTTGCTCAGAGAACTCCTACTCAGCTTCCATGGTCCACCTTTTGTATCCTCTTTTCTGGGACGACTTCCCTGGACTCCCAGGTCAGCATTACATATATGTGTGTGTGTCTCCTCTTTTGTGTTCTGATAGTGTCCTATGTATCTATTGTGGTATGCACTCTACAGTAGTATAATTGTGATTTTAATTGTTTGCCTCCCTACCAGGATGTGTGCTTCTTGAATGCAGAAGTGATGAATGTCCTGTTCATTCTTCTGTTTCCAACACCAGTACAATGCCTAGCATGGAGGAGCTGCTCAAAAAGAAAAAAAAAATGTTAATACAAAAACTCTAAGTAAATCTCAGGAATTTGGAACAATATAGTCTGCTTATTTTTTTATATATTGGTTGGGATGTGTCTTGCATCTCTATCTTGAATATTCAGGGGAAAAAAAACCTCAGTAACTCAGTGCACAACCATTACCAGGTACTTCTAGAAAAGAAACAAGCATTCATACACAGATAAGTCAAGGTAGGACATTTTGTGCAAAATGAGTGATACAGACAAATGCTCCAGAAATACAGACAAGAGTCTGACATGGTCAGTGAAGCTTAGGACAACCAGAAATGGCTTCATGAAGGAAGCAGGACTTGAAAGGTACAGTTTAGGCAATTATAACAAAGGGGGACAACTCTTCAGGCAGAGTGAATTCAGTATAAACGAAGGCATTAGGATGATGGTTAAAATGCTATCTTTTAGATGGAAAAGTCTGGCTGTGTATAGGAAGTATTAGGGAAAGGGCAGGAATAAAGTCCTGGAGACCTCATAGGAAATTATGGGAAGATCTGAATGTGGTGGTGGCAGGGGGGTTGGAAATGAAGAGATGTACATAACAGATACATGGAATAATGCCCATGCCTGGTGAAGGGCAAGGAGAAGAAAAAGAAGAGAATAATGTCAACCATTTATCTTAACGTTTTAAGTCTCAATGGTACCAACAACAAGCAAGGTCATGACAGAAAGGGAGAGGAAAGTTAAAGTTTCAGCCATTCTGAATTTTAGGTGAAGGTATCAGATAGCCAGGCAAACATGAGCAGGTCTGTCCTGCTCTCCACATACTCCCTGGACATCAGATGGTGGAACACACCCCAGACCCCTCCTATTCATGGTTCATTATTCCTCCTTATCAGGGCCAAATCTGACCTAAAAAGCCAATCGGGGCTTGCAGAGCACCAACACAGGTTGGCGCAGGTGCACCCAAATTCAGGAAGTGACTGGGGGTTATCTCAGGGTTTATTATACCACAATTGTAATAAATTTGCATTGCAATTTTGACAACTTCCCCTGTTTAGCTTGGGTACCATAGGTAAGTGCCTATACACTAAGAAAAGGTTATATAATCTGAAACTGTCAATCAAATGACATAAGGCTCAGGGAAGGACTTTCCACCATTTTAAAGGAAATAAAAACTAGCCCTAACCCTCATAGTGGGGCTGCTTCTGGGTTCCAAAGAGTCCACTCTCTTCTGAGTAGTGTATTTTTGCTCTGCTTAATAAACTGCTGCTGCTGAAATCTATTCTAAGTCTCTTGATTGAATTACTTCCTTTGAACCGACATCTAGAAAAACTGGTAACTGTAAGATAAATTCCAATAAATTCCAACCAAAATAAGCAGGCAAAGAGAGGCAACAAAGGGCCAGGTAGTTTATTTGAGTGCAACTCCCGGGTGATGTTCCGCGGCCTGGCTATCACAGGCCAGGGAAGTCACACCCCGTCAGGGTGGTGGGGGCTTATAAGGGGTTAGGAGGGGGAGGAGTGGGCAAGCTATCATAGGGGGTGTGGAGAGGTATGATTGGCTAAAATTGACATAATACACAACTAGAAACTTTTTTCCTTCCAAGAGGGAGGAGGCTGACATCCAGGTCTTAGTTGGCACATCAGAAGGATGGAATTCAGGAAGAGCTGTCCCCTTTCCATATAGGGCACGGACCTTGGGGTCTGGTCTGTTCTCCTTTTATGGTATCTCTCTGTTCTTTTTGCATGTCCTTGTTTTTCCTTCCTCCAGCCTAACATTCCAGCCTTTTGGTCATCATGGGCAATGACTTGATCTGGCTACTTCCGGCTAACAAGGGGCATCGTGGGGGTTTGAGGCTGGTATTAGGCTGAAGGAGGGGGTTCAGTGGGAAGATGTGTGTAACGGTGAAGTAACATCTGGTTGGTGGCGACTTGGGTCATCTGGGTTAGCCGCTGTTGGAGGAACCTGAGGACACAAGGGGCAGCTAAGAGTAAACCACAAACTGTTATTAAGGGGCCCAGTAGGGGCATTAGCCAGGCCATTATGGATCGAGTTTACATCTCAATGACTAGTATTAGGATTTAGTATAGATAAGACTGCATTACTGAACCAATACTTTTCTCTAAAATCACCCTTATTTTTATTAGAAGTAGCCAGATTAAGAAAACAATTAACAGTTGGCTTGATTATTTGCATAAGTGCAGCAAGAAGAGCAATTGATTACATAGGCTCTTTTAAATATGCTTTGCTGGAACCTTTTATAAGGAATTTCAGATTGGACTTTTAAAGGCTTCTTGAGGCCAGAAAGCCAAGCCAGACTTGCCATCAGGTTCTGCCTGCAGTACGTGTACATTTGGGTGAATTCCTCTCTCCTTGAGGTTCCCAAGACATTCCTGAGGTTCTTGCACTTGCCGGGAAGTGACCTTCCTTACTCACCTGGTAAGGCTGCTGGGAACTCTGTAAGCAAGGTACCAGGCCAGTTCTTCTAAGGGGCTTTGTTGGCTTTTTAAAGTCAATCTTAGTTCCTTAAAGCTGTCTGTTCACATCTGAGTTTACACACGTGTCTCTCAGGTATGACATTCTAGTCAAAGCTTTGTTAATATAACCAATGTTTTTAAATAGTCTTCTTACAAGGAAAGCAGATTCTTATTGAACTTGTGCAAATAAACATATTGCCATGAAATATAAAAATAGTCACTGAGAGTTTTTAAATTCTGGAGGGATTAGGTAGAGAGAAAGATAAAGTTTCAATTCTGCTTATAAAGGCAGTCATTTACTAAACTGTTGTCACCTTAAGAGAAAAAGCTTAAAACACTTTATCAACATTTGAAACAAAAAGTTACAAAATCATCTTCCTTAGTTTACTTAATCTTATATAACTAATACCTGTTCTGCTGAAATCTAGTTTCTTACTAGTTTAGGAGTAATAAACAGTGAGTATAGATGACAAAAGATTTAAAAATGACAATGGTTAAAGATCTGATGAGAGCTTACTGTAAGACAGTTGTCATAAGGAAATTTGGATATTTCTGTAATACAAAACATTCAGTAACAAAATTTAGCATCATCCTTTTTGACAGTGCTTTTTAGGTAAATATATATCAGATAAATAAGCCAAATTAGCTAAATATTTTCTCCAATGAGAAAATGTTCCTCTGACACATTCCAGGGGCCCTCTGGAAAATATCAGAGTTAACTAGAGGTAAAAGCACCTTTTTGAATTTGATTTTGGGAAGTTGTCAGAAGAAAGTTTCTTTGGCACTTGCTTAAATAGGATTATAGGTTGCTATGAAGCAATACTTATCTATTTAACTAGAATGACAACAAAGTACTTCAAAGGCAAATAAAGAAGGTTACACAGTTGTTAGCAAAGTTTATCTTTTAGTCTTTTTAATATTAAGATCTCATTTTCTTAAATACTCTGACACCTTACTGAGACTTTAAGCATGAGAAACTGCTTTGATTAAACAATTAGAGAACTTTTTGCAATATTTCAACATTAAGAGCAGACTAACAGTTAAGAAAACTTTGTCTTTTTAACTATAAACAAAATTCTAATTTTGCTGTGTACTTGATATTGATACTTATTTGCTTTAATTTTTTTTCTATTTTATACACATACATTTATTTGTGGAGTGAATTATTATAAATTATAGCAATAAGATCTAGAAGAGAATTGCAAATAGAATTATAGGGAGTGGATTAAAGAAGGATCCATAGTTTTTGAATTCATTCTGTGTGTTGGGTGCTTTCAATGTGTTATTTAATCCCAAAAGTAATCACCTATTAAACACTTTATGGCAAAGCTGAATACACCAAAGAAAATTCCCAACTTCATTTTGAGTGCCATAACTAGCCTGGTATATGTGGGAGGGAGAAGGCAGTCCAGTCATCTGGAAACTTTTGGAATATGAGGTCATTTCAGGGCTAGAATGAACCTTTACTTCCTTGATGTATGGAATGAAAGGTATTAATTATTCTAACACCTCAAGATACCTTTGTAACAATAAATCTCTTATCTAGAGAAGTTTATACAGAGAAGAGGTGGTAAACATTTTTTTTTGAGAGGACATCTCTCATATTTATTGATCAAATGGTTGTTAACAACAATAGAATTCTGTACAGGGGAGTCAATGCTCAATGCACAATCATTAATCCACCCCAAGCCTAATTCTCATCAGTCTCCAATCATCTGAAGCATAACGAACAAGTTCTTACATGGTGAACAAATTCTTACATAGTGAATAAGTTCTTACATGGTGAACAGTACAAGGTCAGTCATGACAGAAACTTTCAGTTTTGATCACACATTATGAACTATAAACAATTAGGTGAAATATGAATATTTGTTTGATTGTTATACTTGATTTATATGTGGATCCCACATTTCTCCCTTTATTATTATTATTATTTTTAATAAAATGCTGAAGTGGTAGGTAGATGTAAGATAAAGGTAGAAAACTTAGTTTAGTGTTGTAAGAGAGCAAATGTAGATGATCAGGTGTGTGCCTGTAGACTATGTGTTAATCCAAGCTGGACAAGGGCAATAAAACATCCACGGATGCAGAAGATTTCTCTCAAAACGGGGGGGGGGGGACGTTCTAAGCCTCACCTCTGTTGATCCCCAATTTCTCACCTGATGGACCCCTGCGACTGTGCCTGTCTTAGGTTGTTCCTCCCTTGAGGAATCTTACCCGTCTCTGGCTAACCAGTCATCTTCCAGGCCATACAGGGAAATGTAAAGTTGGTAAGTGAGAGAGAAGCCATATTGTTTGAAAAGGTTAGCTTTTTACTTCTTTGCAGATTTATGCCCTTTGGCTTTTATGCCCAGCATTTGTCTTGAGGTATCTTTAGCACTTGGAGGAATTATGAGACTCAGTAAATTCGATATGAGGCACAAATTCTATTTAAGGGTTGTAATTACGAAGGAAGAAGAAAAGCTATAGAGGTGGCAGACGGAAGAAAACATGGGAAGATTGATTATTTCTTTGGCATATCTTCTTGTGGAGTAACTTAAGCATGTATAGGTTTTAAACTACTAATTAAATTGCACACACATATTAACATAATAGGAATACAGTTACATAACCAAGCAGATCTATAATTACCAGACATCTCCAGTAAAGCCAAGAAAACCAGTTAGGCACCCTAGGCATTTGTGAAAATTTGTCTATGATATGACGGATATTGTCCAACTGAACTTGAACAGTCTGAGAGAAATCAGACAAATTAAAACAGCACATTCCTGGGAACTGTTCACATCCCATATGTTCTTTTAACAGTAGATAGTCTGTAGTTGTAAGATTTTGGAGTGCTACAACTTGCACTTCTCCTAATTCTTGGTTGAATTTCAACAGTGTAGATCCAGTCAAATTTGTTGTTTTACTGTATGCATGGGCCAGCTTAGATATCTCCTTCTTCATTCCAATGGCAAGTCCAGGAACCGGTGGGATGAATGCAGCTACAACTGCAGCATCGCCTGGATCTTTGTTGAGGTTTTTTGATGATCATTTTCTGGTATGAGTCTTCCAGAGAGTGCTGATGTTGGAAGTTTTTCTTCATATTGTATCTTAGTTCATTTTCTCAGTAGCCAAATTAGGCTTTGATCCTCTGTATAAACACAAACAGACCCTTTGCTCACACTTCAATCTGCCCTTTATACCATTGTGTAGAACTCATTGGACGTCACCACACAGGAAGTGCTTTTTTTTTTTAAGAGAAAGGAATATTATCAGAAAAGTGTACCTCCATAGCCGATCATCTGACACCCTTTAAGTGATCAAAATTAAGGATATTTAAAGCATGCATTAATCGTTGATTTATAGTTAGTTTTATCTTATCATGGAGTAATACCCCTTTTCTTTCTTTATTTTCTTTTTTATTATCTTTAATCTACACTTACATGAAGAATATTATGTTTACTAGGCTCTCCCCTATACCAGGTCCCCGCTATAAACCCCTTTAGAGTCATGTCCATCAGCATAGCTAAATGTTGTAGAATCACTACTTGTCTTCTCTGTGTTGTACAACCCTCCCCTTTCTCCCACCCCCCCATGCATGCTGATCTGAATACCCCTCTTCTTCCTCCCCCCTTATCCCTCCCTACCCACCCATCCTCCCCAGTCCCTTTCCCTTTGGTAACTGTTAGTCCATTCTTGGGTTCTGTGATTCCGCTGCTGTTTTGTTCCTTCAGTTTTTCCTTTGTTCTTATACTCCACAGATGAGTGAAATCATTTGGCATTTCTCTTTCTCCGCTTGGCTTATTTCACTGAGCATAATACCCTCCAGCTCCATCCATGCTGCTGCAAATGGTAGGATTTGCCCTCTTCTTATGGCTGAGTAGTATTCCATTGTGTATATGTACCACATCTTCTTTATCCATTCATCTACCAATGGACATTTAGGTTGTTTCCAATTCTTGGCTATTGTAAATAGTGCTGTGATAAACATAGGGGTGCATCTGTCTTTCTCAAACTTGATTGCTGCTTTCTTAGGGTAAATTCCTAGGAGTGCAATTCCTGGGTCAAATGGTAAGTCTGTTTTGAGCATTTTGATGAACCTCCATACTGCTTTCCACAATGGTTGATCTAGTTTACATTTCCACCAGCAGTGTAGGAGGGTTTCCCTTTCTCCACAGCCTCACCAACATTTCTTGTTGTTTGTCTTTTGGATGGCAGCCATCCTTACTGGTGTGAGGTGATACCTCATTGTAGTTTTAATTTGCATTTCTCTGATAATTAGTGATGTGGAACATCTTTTCATGTGTCTGTTGGCCATCTGTATTTCTTTTTTGGAGAACTGTTCAGTTCCTCTGCCCATTTTTTAATTGCATTATTTGATTTTGTTGAGGCGTGTGAGCTCTTTATATATTTTGGACATCAAGCGTTTATCGGATCTGTCATTTACAAATATATTCTCCCATACTGTAGGGTTCCTTTTTGTTCTATTGATGGTGTCTTGTGCTGTACAGAAGCTTTTCAGCTTAATATAATCTCACTTGTTCATTTTTGCTGTTGTTTTCCTTGCCTGGGGACATATGTTCAAGAAGAGGTCACTCATGTTTATGTCTAAGAGGTTTTTGCCTGTGCTTTTTTCCACGAGTTTAATGTTTTCAGGGCTTACATTCAGGTCTTTGATCCATTTTGAATTTACTTTTGTATATGGGGTTATACAATGGTCCAGTTTCATTCTCCCACATGTAGCTGTCCAGTTTTGCCAGCACCATCTGTTGAAGAGAATGTCATTTCGCCATTGTATGTCCATGGCTCCTTTATCAAATATTAATTGACCATATATGTTTGGGTTAATGTCTGGAGTCTCTAGTCAGTTCCACTGGTCTGTGGCTCTGTTCTTGTGCCAGTACCAAATTGTCTTGATTACTATGGCTTTATAGTAGAGCTTGAAATTGGGGTGTGAGATCCCCCCTACTTTATTCTTCTTTCTCAGGATTGCTTTGGCTATTCGGCGTCTTTGGTGTGTCCATATGAATTTTTGAATTGTTTGTTCCAGTTCATTGAAGAATGTTGCTGGTAATTTGATAGGGATTGCATCAAATCTGTATATTGCTTTGGGCAGGATGGCCATTTTGTCAATATTAATTCTTCGTAGCCATGAGCATGGGATGAGTTTCCATTTGTTAGTGTCCCCTTAATTTCTCTTAAGAGTGACTTGTAGTTTTCAGAGTATAGGTCATTCACTTCTTTGGTTAGGTTTATTCCTAGGTATTTTATTCTTTTTTATGCAATTGTGAATGGAATTGTTTTCCTGATTTCTCTTTCTATTGGTTCATTGTTAGTGTATAGGAAAGCTACAGATTTCTGTGTGTTAATTTTGTACCCTGCAACTTTGCTGGATTCTGATATGAGTTCTAGTAGTTTTGGGGTGGTGTCTTTAGGGTTTTTTATGTACAATATCATGTCATCTGCAAATAGTGACAGTTTAACTTCTTCTTTACCAATCTGGATTCCTTGTATTTCTTTGTTTTGTCTGATTGCGGTGGCTAGAACCTCCAGTACTACGTTAAATAGCAGTGGGGAGAGTGGGCATCCCTGTCTAGTTCCCGATCTCAGAGGAAAAGCTTTCAGCTTCTCGCTGTTCAGTATAATGTTGGCTGTGGGTTTATGATATATGGCCTTTATTATGTTGAGGTACTTGCCCTCTATTCCCATTTTGCTGAGAGTTTTTATCATGAATGGAAGTTCAATTTTGTCAAATTCTTTTTCAGCATCTATGGAGATGATCATGTGGTTTTTGTCTTTCTTTTTGTTAATGTGGTGGATGATGTTGATGGATTTTTGAATGTTGTACCATCCTTGCATCCCTGGGATGAATCCCACTTGGTCATGGTGTACGATCCATTTGATATGCTTTTGTATTCAGTTTGCTAATATTTTATTAAGTATTTTTGCATCTACATTCATCAGGGATATTGGTCTGTAATTTTCTTTTTTGGTGGGGTCTTTGCCTGGTTTTGGTATTAGGGTGATGTTGGCTTCATAGAATGAGTTTGGGAGTATTCCCTCCTGTTCTATTTTTTGGAAAACTTTAAGGAGAATGGGTATTATGTCTTCTCTGTGTGTCTGATAATATTCTGAGGTAAATCCATCTGGCCCGGGGGTTTTGTTCTTGGGTAGTTTTTTGATTACCACTTCAATTTCGTTGCTGGTAATTGGTCTGTTTAGATTTTCTGGGTCAGTCTTGGAAGGTTGTATTTTTCTAGGAAGTTGTCAATTTCTTCTAGGTTTTCCAGCTTGTTGCCATATAGGTTTTCGTAGTAGTCTTTAATAATTCTTTGTATTTCTGTGGAGTCTGTCGTGATTTTTCCGTTCTCATTTGTGATTCTGTTGATTTGTGTTGATTCTCTTTTTCTCTTAATAAGTTTTGCTAGAGGCTTATCCATTTTGCTTATTTTCTCAAAGAACCAGCTCTTGGTTTCATTGATTTTTGCTATTGTTTTATTCTTCTCAATTTTGTTTATTTCTTCTCTGTTCTTTATTATGTCCCTCCTTCTGCTGACTTTAGGCCTCATTTGTTTTCTTTTTCCAATTTCGATAATTGTGTTGTTAGACTATTCATTTGGGATTGTTCTTGCTTCTTCAAGTGTTCCTGGATCGCTATATACTTTCCTCTTAAGACTGCTTTCGCTGCGTCCCACAGAAGTTGGGGCTTTGTGTTATTGTTGTCATTTGTTTCTATATATTCTCTGATCTCTATTTTAATTTGTTCATTGATCCATTGATTATTTAGGAGCTTGTTGTTAAGCCTCCATGTGTTTGTGAGCCTTTTTGTTTTCTTTATAGAATTTATTTCTAGTTTTATACCTTTGTGGTCTGAAAAGTTGGTTGGTAGAATTTCAATATTTTGTATTTTGCTGAGTTTCTTTTTGTGGGCTAGTATGTGGTCTATTCTGGAGAATGTTCCATGTGCACTTGAGAGGAATGTATATCCTGTTGCTTTTGGATGTAGAGTTCTATAGATGTCTATTAGGTCCTTCTGCTCTACTGTGTTGTTCAGTGCTTCCATGTCCTTACTTATTTTCAGCCCGGTCGATCTATCCTTTGGGGTGAGTTGTGTGTTGAAGTCTCTTAGAATGAATGCATTGAAGTCTATTTCCTCCTTTAGTTCTGTTAGTATTTGTTTCACATATGCTGGTGCTCCTGTGTTGGGTGCATATATATTTAGAATGGTTATATTCTCTTGTTGGACTGAGCCCTTTATCATTATGCAGTGTCCTTCTTTATCTCTTGTTACTTTCTTTGTTTTGAAGTCTATTTTGTCTGATATTAGTACTGCAACCCATGCTTTGCTTTAATTTTATATAGCATGAGTATATTAAATTCTTCTACAAACTTTCCACAACCTTTTTCATTTAGATTTCTCTCTCTAAATAAACAGCTGTACTTAGAACAATTACTTTCTTTTATCAAAAGACACATTGTTTAGCATGCAGAAATGTTTTCCTTATTATTTTAACTAGTTCTAATTAGAACTCAAAACCATTAGGCACCTTAATTTTTAGTAAACACTGAGAAGTAGGCTATTATAAACTGCTACACTAGCATTCTTTGGATTGACAAATTTATGAACATTTTATAATTTCTGTTAACCATGAGCTTTACAACACAATCTCTCACTAAGCACAAAGTATATCTTTTTAACTTAGCAAAACTTTAAGGTTTTAGGTTACCACAAAGATTTCTAGGCTGTAGATAGTTATACACACTGTAACACACAATTAAAAAGGTGTTCACTTGCCACACTTCTTTAGTTCATTCATTTGTAACAACTATGCTAGATTATTTACAAGACCTTTACTGAATATTAGACAAAGCCAAGCATTTAAGAATTTTATTATTAAAATATTTAGCAGATAACATCGACTTAAATGACCTTACGTAAACTTAGGCAGCTGATAAGCACAAGGATATGCATGCCTCAGCCGAACCCAAATTAGCATTAATGCTTAACATTTTTTATCAGATTTTCTGGAAGTCTTAGAATGCCCAATTTTCACAAGCACTTGTTTTTAAATCAACTATCCGGAGGTAGGAAAATGTTTTTCATCCATACATCTAGACACACAAACATACAAACTGAGACACAACAACTACAGTCAGCAACAGTCCCCATGCAAAAACATATACACAGAGAGACAAACTGATGTAAAGACTTGAGTCACTGATATACAATTGCCTTCCCTTTCCTCAGCTTCCTGTCCATGGCTTCTGGAACCAGAGGGCGGGAGGAGCGTGTTCCGGTGGGGGAAGAGGGCGGGGAAGGCAGGAGGAGAGGGTGAGGGGGTGGTGCAGCCACCGGAAGAGGAGAGCAGGACAATGGCATGGTTGAGAATGTAGGACTTTAAGATGGCGGCGACATGTGTGAAGACAAAGGACTTAAAGATGGTGGTGGAGAGAGGGGGAGGGGATCGCGAGTTGAGGGAGGCGGGCGACTGAGGTCTTCTGGTGGATATGAAAAGGAAGAAGGACTGGGCAGAGTAAGAGGCTGACAATCTTTAACTGGAGATCGGACCAGAAGAACCTGAGTCATTGAACACTTAACGTAAAGGTCTGGGCGGGAGCGCGAAGTCCAAAAAACTTGCACATATGGGATTTCACTCTACTCTCCACTCCAATGGCAATAATTAGTCAAGTCGGTGAGGAGGCCAAAATTGAAAGTTCCCTCAGGGGGCCAGCAAGATTGATTGTCTAAGGGATACTGAGGCCCGGCCTTAGAGCAAAGGAAGACCAGCTTCTGTTTGCGAACTTCCCGGGACAAATATAGAGCAGCCAAATTAGAAATGAGATACCACAGTGGGGTCTGAGCCTCTGCTTTTGAGGGCTGGTTCCCCATGTCTGTGCCACTCCCCAACTAATCCCACTGAAAGGAGCGCCCAGCATCCGAAGTGCACCAAGTCAGGGGAGATGTTCTGGGAGCCTGGGTGAGGGATATCTCCCAAACCGCAGGGCCATGGGCAGGCCAGATGCCTGCAGAGGGTGGTCCGAATGCCCAGGGGCTGGTTGCCCCACCTGGACGTAGCTACCATTTCTAATGGACTAGGTGAAATTGATTTAGGAAGGGAAACAGACTGGGGGAAACTGAGTGACTCACCAGAAAATAGTCCATGCAGTGGAGAGCAGGCTGAGGTCCCAGGTCAGGGAAGGAGGGGGTGGGGCCACCGGTGGCCAGTCAGGGCCCCACGCTCACACTCCTTCCCTGAGTAAGATAAATTCCAATAAATTCCAACTGAAATAAGCAGGTGAAGAGAAGCAACAAAGGGCCAGGTAGTTTATTTGAGTGCAACTCCTGGGTGATGTCCCACGGTCTGGGTATTACAGGCCAGGGAAGTCACACCCGGTCAGGGAGGTGGGGGCTTATAAGGGGTTAGGAGGGGGAGGAGTGGGCAAGCTATCCTAGGGGGCGTGGAGAGGTATGATTGGCTAAAGGTGACATCATAGACAAGTAGAAACTTTTTTCCTTCCAAGAGGGAGGAGGCTGACATCTGGGTCTTAGTTGGCACATCAGAAGGATGGAATTCAGGAAGAGCTGTCCCCTTTCCATATAAGACACAGACCTTGGGGTCTGGTCCATTCTCCTTTTATGGTATCTCTCTGTTCTGTTTGCATGCCCTTGTTTTTCCTTCCTCGACCCTAATAGTAACAAAGGTGGGCCTTGGAGACAACATTTTCCAGTACTCCTTTAGAGCTGTTGTTCTGAAATTCAGGGCAGATAACAAGAAACCAAAACAGAAGAATCAGGAAGGTGACAGTCCCAACAATTTACCTGGGTGGGCTGTTCCACATGTTTCTGCATCTTTTTGCTGTTTCTCTCAGCATCCAGTGGTGAAGAATACCGAAATGCTGCTTGCAAACCTCAAACGCTCAAACAGGTACCAACATGAGTACAGTGACTCATGACCTGTATAGGGTTACTATGTCCAAACATAACAGGCATTTGAGGCTGGATTCAGGTGCTGCTGTTCATAAGAGTCACACAGCACTCCTCTCCACCCCCAGCAAGCTCCATTTGCCTCTGGCTGAGTAGAGGTCCAGATATGGTATCTCCTTGCCTTCATTGATATGCACAGGAGCTTCTGTTAGCAGTTGAGTTCTTCTTCTCATTGTTTAGTTGTTTTGACCAATCCCTGGAGACTTGGGAGAGATGAATGAGAGATAAAGTAGCTAGTGTGCTCTTTGGCACTAGGGTGGGATTTCAGGCTAAGGATGAGAGGGTTCAAGGTCAAAAGCTGGAGTAGCCAGATAAGCTTTGCAGTTTCTTGCAGCAGTGCTGTCTCAGGGCCAGGGGGACAGTGTAGCCCAGACTGGGAAGAGGGCCACTGGGCTGTTATTCTCCATCTGACCCCAGGCCCATTATAACCCACATGATACCACCTCCTTCAACGTCATTCATTGTATAGCACAGGAAGTCTGGCAGTGGGCTCATGCATGCCCATGGACTTCACTGATGTTGTCAGCATACCCACCACCCAGAGCAGCTGCTCTGAAAGACTGGGGAACAGACTACCCCAGGCTTGGTGAAGGTGCCAGCAGGATGACAACATCCTGGGAAGTTGGGGAGCTGTCCTACAGGATACAATAAAAACTTCAAACCTGCAATGATGCTGCTTTCCTTATAGAATTCATAGTTAAGAGGGAGCATCTGACCTCCCAGGTCTATATTATATGTTCCTCCTATGTGACTCCTACAAGAGCCCCAGTGTTTCCTGCCTCTTCCTCTTCATGTCTAGAGTGGAAAAGGCTTCCCACTAAGTTAATCTCTGAGTTCTTCTGTGGGTAAGTTACAATATTTCCAGAATCTCTCACCTGGCTTTAGTCCATCTCCATATCAATATGTTGGGGGAGCATTATGTGTTTTCCTCAGTCCTTGTTATCACCAGGACAAAAAATTGAAGGAAAGAAACACAGTTGTGAAGCAGAGTAAAGTTTTAATTAAAGTTACTTAAAGAGAGGAAAAAGTACAGCAGGCAACCTCAGTGAGGAAAGGTGCCCTGAAAGGTTGGAGAGAGAGAGTTTAAGATTAAAAGTTTATACACTTAGAAAGTGTGGACAACCTTGGAGAGAGGAGTGCTCTGAAAGGTTGGTGGTTCCCCTTTTAAGGATTCTTTAGGAATGTGACTAAAGCCTGTGGGTACAGACCTGTTAAGTGGTCGTTGAATACTTAGAATTAACTTAACACAAGGAACTTCCTGCTCAGATTTCTCCCTGGGATACCCTGCGTTCTTGGTTTGGGATCATATCAAACAAGGCTGTCTGCCCAGCCCCAAGGTCGGCTGAGTTATTGTCTGTTTGCTAAAGAGTAAGTTAAGAATCTTATTTCTTAACTTCCTGGGTATGAAAATACAATCTTTAAGATGGAATCCTTCCTGCCTTTTACTATGTTGTTTACAGCTGGGCCTGCATGCTAAATTAGTTCCCTAGGTTACAAACTACTTGATTAGGGCGGGAAGGAGAAAAAAACAACAGCATATAGGTAAAGGTAAAAAATAAGCTGGACCTGCATGATTAACACAATGAAGACATGGGCTATGCTGAGGTACCCTCCTTTATCTGGAGAATATTCAAACTCCAGGATAAGTTACTCCTGGCTTTTGAGTTTTAATTGATTAACTCTGGGTCTTTTTAGTGGACTTCCCTGGCCTTTTTCTCTCTCCACCCCGCTCATATCTATTTCCCTGCCTAACAAATAAGTGATTACAAGGGTGAGCGAGGGCATATCTGGATCAGAGAGGTTGGGTAGGGGTCTCTTCTTCTACAGCCAGATCCAGAGAGATGAGGAAGGGCTGCTTTTAAGAAATAAACAGTGTAAGGTTGGAGGTACTGAAGGGAGGAAAGCGAGGACAGTGCAAGCGGAACAAAGACAGCACCAAATAGCTCTGTGCCATATAAGGAAGGAATGGACAGCTCTTCCTGTATTCCAGTAGTCCCATGATAGGCTAACAAACTCTGGATGCAGACCCCCTCCATCTGGAAGGAGGAGACCTCTGGCTGTCCATCACCTGACCCTGAGCCAATAAAAATTCCTCACATACCCCTGGTGTGGCCCTCTTCCCCCTCCCTTCCCTGTGCTTATGAAAACTCCCCACCTGTCTGGTTGGGCACGACTTCTCTGGCCTGTGTCTGTGCAGACCGGTGAACCTCGCCTGGGATTGTGCTCAAATAAACTGCCTGGCCTTTTGTTGCCTCTCGTCGCCTGCTCATTTTGGTTAGAATTTATCTTACAAATGGGATTCTCCCACTTTATTTCTCCCTTTGACTGATTTCTGTTTCAAAGGTATTCTGCCCCAGATTTCTCCCCCAATGTTACATCTTTCTTGTTGGTTGTCCCAACCTGACCATGCTACTGGAAATAGTCCCTTGATTACAGTGTCTTGAAATACCTGAGTTAGATTCTGTTCCTTGCTGGGACCTGGACTGACCCAACCATTCTTCTCACCTCTTCATTGAACTGTTATTATTTCCACTTCACAGTTAAAGAAATGCAGTCACACAGAGTTGAAGTGAATTGCCCTTGGTCATAAAGCCAGAGGATGGGAATTGAATCCAGTAATTGAATTATTTTATGTCATCACCATAAACATGCACACTGTAGCTATGATGTAGGGCAAGGACATGGGACAAGCATCGTGGTCAACTTTTCCCGCCTATGTTGAAAAATACTGAGATATAAACAGTAAAATAAGAAGAGGAAAGATTTCATCTTAAGGCTAAGATTCCATTATAAAAACCAGGAAATTAGAAGGTAATGAGACAGGGACCATGGATGTAGTCAGAGTAGGGTGAAGGCCTTTGGAAAAAGACCCCTACCAAAACTCCGTATTAAACAATTAAGCAAAATCAGAGTCATGTTAATTCTCTAAAGTAAAACAACAAACAATAACAAACTAGGAATACAAGCATTCTTCAGTGAGATTAGTTAAAACTAAAAAGCCAGGAGTAACTTGGCCTGGAATATTTGAATATCCTCAGACAAAAAAAGGAGGTCAGCATTGCCCATGTCTTCATTGTGTCAATTAAATGAGGCTATTGTAAAATTTACTTTAGCCTGCTAAAAGGCCCAGCTTATCTTCTTTAACTTTGCCCAGATGCTGCTTTTCCTCCTCCAGCCCCTAATCAAGTAATATATAACTTTGGGCAATTAATATGGCAAGTAAGCCCAGTCACAAACAACATAGTAAAAGGCAGGAAGGATTGCATCTTAAAGATAAGATTTCATTTCAACACCCAGGAAGTTAAGAAGTAAGATTCTTAACTTACTTTTTAGCAAACAGACAATAACTCAGCCCATCTTGGAGGCTAGGCAGGCGGCCTTGTTTGATATGCTCCCAGATCAAGACTCTGGTATCCCAGGGAGAAATTTGAGCAGCAAATTTCTTGTGTTAATTCTAAATATTCAGGGAACACTTAACAGGTCCACACCCCTAAGCCTTATCCAGTTCCCAAAAATCCTCAACTGTCTATAAACCCCCTAGACAACGCACTGCCCCAGACTCTCTTGTCTCCTCCTGGCACAAATCAGGAGCTCTGTCCTCTCACTATATCTCTCAATGAAAGCCTCTTCCTGACTCTCCTACCTTGGGTGTTTACTAAGTTGATTCTTCCACTCTGCAAACAAGAACCCCTGCATCAGTAAGATTCCTAATACATTCTTTGGCAAACAGGCAATAACTAAACCCACTTTGGGGGCAGGGCAGGCAGTCTTTACATGTTGCCAAAAGAAAGCTGCTATCCTGAAAAGGAACAGACCAATTTCTTACGCTAAGCTAAATTTGCAGAATTACATGGAGATCGGATAATAGAGGGGAAGAGGTATAATGACTGCTTTACAAGTCTATACCCCCTGGCCCTTTGTCACATTCCTGAAAAATCCTTAAAAGATAGAAACCCCAGCCTTTGGGTGTGCCTCTTCTCTGAGGACTCCGCACCTTTTCTTTCTCTAAGTGCGCATCTTTAAATAAAGTTTTCTCACTGCTCATCTGAATTGGGTTTTGTCTCTGCACTTTTTCAGGAGTGTCTTTGTTTATTTGCTATTTCATTCTATTTCCAAGTCTTCAGTTAGTCGCTGCTTTACTCCTGATAAGTAGGGAATGGCTGCTGAGACCTCAGATTTGGGCCTGCAATTTCTTGCTGCATGGGTGACCTGACAGAACTGCAGCTGCATTATCTGCTTTTTAGTAGCTAGCCTGCCCCAAAATCTTCTTTCTTTGGAAAATTCTCAGAATATAATCTCTTTCTATCCTGTGCTCTGCAGCTCCCACATATCCTTGGGTGGTAGCGTATAGTCCCCCCACTGTGCAGATCCAAGCGAATGTGGAATGCTAGGTGACCCTGGTTTTAGGAGTTGGCAAGGGAATCCGCCCTAGGCCAAGAAGGAGTTCAGCGAACTTTCCATCTGCACTCACCTGTTCTCAGCCGCCTGCAGGGCAGCTGCCATTCATCTCTACTTTTGCTCTAATTAATTCCTTCCTTACCTATACTCATCCAACCTGTTAGTGAATTCTTTCTGGATCAGAGTCAAGAGTCCCTCCTGGGCTGAGGTCTCACCAGGTGCTCAGGGGGACTCCCCAGGTTGTGTTGATGCCGGGCTTCTTCTTGTTCACGAAGCCGAAGAATGAGCCTCACAAACACCCAAGGTAGGAGAGCAAAGTACAGACTTTTATTTAGAAATAAAGTGAGAGAATAGAGCTCCTGGCTCATGCCAGGAGGAGACAAGGGAGCCCGGAGTGGTGCATTGTCTAGGGGGTTTTATAGACAGTTGAGGATTTTTCGAGAGCATGAAAAAACTTAGGGGTGTAGACTTGCATCACCTGCCCTGTCCTCAAGGTGGGCTGGGTCACAGTCTGATTGCTAGGGCTGACAGTGGAGTCAAGGGTTATGCTGATACCCTTGCAGAACACTCAAACATTCCAGGCCAAGTTGCTCCTGGCCTTTTGACCTTTAAGTGAAGATGTCTGTATCTTTACCCTAGAGAATTAGTGTGACCTTGACTTTGCATAATGCTTAACAGAGTTTCAATGGGGACCTCTTTGCCCATTGTACATTGCTCTCACTGTAAATATTCCACCCTGCTTTTCCAGGAGGCTCTCACCCTACTCTGACTATACCCATCTTCCCTGTCTTAGTGTTCCCTGGCAACAGCTAGACCTGCAAAAGCTTATTTCCTCAGCCACTAGTACCCAATGGAGGGAAGAGAAGTCCTAACTCATCTGGTTATTTTCTAGTTTTGTCTCTAAGACACCGTGAAGGAAGAGAATTTCCTTTGGCGGAAGCTGATTAAATGGATATGAATACAGTGCTATTCAAATATTTGCATTATGCTCATTTTCACTACTAACTGGAACTTCTTAGATATTTCATGTTGATGATGATACTTCCAGTTCAAAATACCATGTGCCATCTGATATTTGAACATGGAGTGGAATGGATGGACCACAACTCAAAGTAAACAGTAGTTTCTTGAAGATGTGTTAAGTGAATGTGAGAAACACACTCACTGGTCCAAACTCAGTAAGTGAACACTGAGACAAAGAGAACTGCAGGGCGAGGCTTTAATGATGGTATTGCAAGGTCGGGTGTCTGGTAAGCAGGCACACCTGGGGCAGTTGGCACAAGTAATTTATTCCCTAGTGCACGGGTCCCTCCCCTGGTTCCTCATTGGCTGAGTACTTCAGGGTTCACATTCTTTCCCGAACTTTGCCTAAGCCAGTTATATTCACATTGGGCCTTCCCTTATATTTGTCTTAATTTTATTGTTTGGCTTAAAACTTCTTTCTCTTCTCAAACAGGTATAGCCAGGTCCTTATCAATTCCCCACCACCACCCCTACTCTCAGCCTGAGCAGCTTCCTGGCATATTTTCTACCATGTGGCCCTTTGTTAATACCTTACTGTTAAAATGTTTAAACCTCCTGGTGGGAATAAATCACACTTAGGTTTTATGCTTTTTCTAAGAGTGAATAGCTGTAATTTTAAGTGATAAGAAGCCCACGGTGTCAATAGCCAACTTGGATTACCAAAGCCAGCAAGAGATAAGCTAATAAAGGACCTAAATAGGAAATACAGTGTTAGAGGTTAAGTATGTTTTTTTGTATTATGAAGTTAGTTGTCAATTATTAATCAATGTGGTATGAAAATCTAAAACAGGTAAACTTGGTATGGATATACCTGGAAGTCAAAAGCATAGAGTGGTGAGGCTATTGTCCTATAAAGATACTTGAGGTCTAATCCTGACTTTATTACATATTGACTACGTAACTGTTGATAAATCTTAGTCTTTCTGATATGATTCCTCATGTACAATAAAAGATTTGGGAATGTAACAAAAGAAATATATGTTTGCTCTCTGTGTCCAGTTCACAACACAGAACTAAAACCCTTTTAATTTCCTGAGTAATAAGAGTGATAGGAACATCTCACACAGAGCTCCTAAATCCTCTGGAATTCCCTGGCAGATGGTACCTTATCTTGTTCCAGGGAGGCAACTCTTGCTGGGCTACTAGATAGATTCAGGGTGGGACTGCTCAACCGAATTAGTATTCATAGTTTCTGATTAAGAGAATCTCAAGATCAAGCCAAGGAGTTAATCAATGTAAGGACAGTCCACATAAATGCCATACCAGAAGGGAAGAGTCAAAGCAAAGCCAAAGAGAGAGAAAGAAGATGAAGGACCAAAGGTGTACACAAATAACACATGCCATGAAGGGAGTAGGACGCTGAAATGGTGAAGTAATGCACAGGTCAGAGAGCTGGCAGAGATGAGAAAAGGATAAGTACTGAAAAGGAATCGATTCAGGATGAGTCTCACCAACACTAAGGGATGGTTGTTATAATTCTTTATTTCCAGAGTCTTAAAATGGTTTATTACCACATGTTCATGTTTTTCAGTCCTCAAGCCTGACCTTAAAAGAACAAATAGCTTGCAGCAAATTGTCTCATGGTCCTTTCCAACTCAGCATTTTCTTGATCTCAGTAATTGAGTTGCAGAGCAAAACATAACAAGCACCTACCCCTGGAATAATTCATTGATCATGTTAGGAATGTATTAAGAGTAGGATCTAAGCTTTTGTAATAAAGAGACCTCAAAATACTGTGGTTTAACTAAAGAAATCTATCTCTTTTCCACTTAGTTCCATTAAGTTTGACATAATTACTGATATATTTGAATTTAGGTCTACAGTTTTATTATTTGGTTCCTTCTGATTCCCTGTTTGTCATTCCTCCATTCCCTCTCTCTTCACTTGTTTTGGGTTACTGAACATTTCTTAATATTCCATTTTAATTCACCTATTTTTTTAAATAAAATCTTTTACAGTTTTTTGAATATTCTAGGGATTATAATATACACACTTAACTTTTCACAGCCTACTTACAGTCAGTACCTCTTCAGTGAGAATGTAAAAATCTTACAAATATGTAGATCCCTGTCACCTTCCCCTCTTAGATTATAGTTTTATATATTATATATGCATACATTGCATCAGACATTATTAAAATTTATGCTTTCAAATATCAAACACATTTTAAGGAACTAAAGAGTTAAATAATAATCTGTGGTGTTCATCTACTTATCATTTCTGTTGCTTTTCCTTAACTCATGGTATTCCAAAATCCTTATGGCATTATTTCCCTTCTGTCTAAAAAGCTTCTTTAGCAATTCCTGAATATGAAGCCTTCTAGCAATAAATACTGTTTGTTTTCCATCTAAGAGTGTATACCTTTTACATTCCTTGCTGAAGAATATTTTTACCACATATACAGTTTTGGGGACAGTTCTTTTCTTTCAGCACTTAAAATTTGTCTTGTTTCTTTCTGGCCTCCATGGTTTCTGATGAGAAATCTGAAGTCATTTGAATCATTCATTGTTCCTTTGTATTCAATGAGTCATTTTTCTCTGGCTGCTTTCAATATTTTTTTTTATCTTTAGCTTATATGTTTTAAATATGTATTAGTCATAATGTGTCTGGAAATGGATTTCCTTTGTTTCCTTTTCAGGGCTTACTGACTTTCTTAAATCTGTGAGTTTATGTCTTTTGCTGAGTTTCTGAATTTTTAGCCAATTTTTCCTTAAATAGTTTTTCAGTACCTCTTCTCCCTTCTCCTCTTGGGACTTTAGTTAATGTTAGCCCTTTTGCTATTCAATAGGTTCCTGAGTCTGCGCTTTTTTTTCCCTCTTTTTTCTCTCTATCATTCAGATTGGATAATTTCTGTTGATCTTCACAAATACTGGGTTGTTCCTCTGACATCTCTATTCTGCTATTAAGCCCATCCAGTGAATTTTTTTTTAAATTTCAGTTATTGTGGTTTTTCAGTTCTAAAATTTATATTTCCTTCTTTTTTATGTATTTTTTCCTGCAATGGTCTATTTTTCCACTTGTTTCAATAGTATTTGTGATTGCTTGCTGAAGCATTTTGAAATAGCTACTTTAAAGTCTTTGTCAAATCATTTCAAAATCTGTGTCCTTTCAGCATTGGAATCTGCTCATTTTCTGAGTTGCAATTCTTCTGATTCTTTGTAAACTGAGCAATTGTGGATTGCAAATCTGGGGATTATATTCAGGACATCTTTAATATTATGTTATGAAATTTTCAGTCTTGTTTAAAATCTACAAAGCATGTTGTCATTTTGTTTTAGCAAGGTGCCTACCTGGTTAGGCTCAGGAAAAAATTCCTAACCCACCTTCTGTTGACTGTGGTTCCAGTATCAGTTGTTATCAGAACCTTTGCAGGGCTATTGGGGCTTATCCAGCATGTGCACCAGCCAGTAGCTAATCTGGTAAATGACCCATGATACATCTGTTCATTTCTCAGTCTTTGGCACACCTAATAGGATCAAACCCAATCACATGAGCTTGGGAGTTAGTTAACCCATGAGTTCATAAACAACTGTTTCCGGTCATCTTTACAAGCTCCTCCCTCTTAGCAATCTGCCTGAAGCTTTCTGATTCTCTGTAGATCCTCTTAGTTCTCCAGCCAGAAAGTTAGGGCTTTAGTTACCCCGGAAAGCCCAT
The DNA here is from genome assembly GCF_030020395.1 of Manis pentadactyla. Lineage (NCBI taxonomy): Eukaryota > Metazoa > Chordata > Mammalia > Pholidota > Manidae > Manis > Manis pentadactyla. Next base: position 113,896,634 of record NC_080021.1, on the reverse strand, counting down.
GCCATGGTCAAAGGATGGGAGGACAGAGAGAGAAAAAAAAGCAATGGGGATTGGCCCTGATATCTTGAGACCACAGCTCCACTAAGCAGGGGAAGGTTTTCTCCCTCAGAGTTTTGCTTGTTGCTTTTGCTGCCACACAATTGCTCAGAGGCTAGGGCCCAAAAGGCCAAAAAGGGGGATAAAAGGGGTTGCCTAGATTCCACACTCTCTCTGAGCATAGAAGTTACATTTTCTACTCCTTTCTACTGTAAGTCACCATCAGAGGGCCTCTGGAACTCTCTCTTTCTGTGCTCCATTGCTCACATCCAGGGCATTGAGTTAAGGCCAGGAGCTATCAGAGGGGGCAACAGTGGTAAACACCAGTATATCCAATATGGGTCTTCTTTCTGAAGCCATATGCTGCTACTAACTATTCAGTAAATATATAGCTGCCCCAACACATCCTTTCCAGGTTTAATAGCCTCATTCAGTGGGAGAGAAAGGGTGGAGTATACTTATTTCCTCTTACCTGAAAATGGACCCTTTGACCAGTGGCTTTGACTTTTGGAATTTCTAGGCCCTCTAGTCTATGCATAGGACTCAATCTACTGAGTAACAAAGGATAATCTACCATGTCCAATGCTCCAAATTCAACAGAATGTTTTCCATTACTTTATTTAAAAAAAATAATTTATTGTATGATATGCCATTCACAATCCTTGATACACATGGAGGGCACTGTCAGGGGTTGTCCCATATTATTCTAAGTCTAATTATACTGTCAAAGGAATATCCATTTAAGAATAGGCTGCCTGATCTCTTGCAGCAGTGGTAACCCAGTGATGAGCCAGCCCAGTACCACATCAAACTCTCTTGCCTGCTGCCCTCACCTAACTGTGCTTTTGTTAAATATGTCTATAGTTCCAGTATACACAAATACACAGCATGGCAAGTCTGGGCCACTACCTGACTCCCTGCTACCTAAAGGACTTGAGGACTCAGACCTTCCCTATTCTGGGTGCTGGGGTGTCAGTACTCTATGGGTATCAAGCCAGCTGGCCAGAACCTGCTTCTAGCCTCATTCCTGCCAGCCCCATTTCCTGGGGGCTGGGTCTTGTTCTTTTTTCTCTAGTTCTGAGATAATTCTTAGAACAACCTGGCTCTGTATCTAACACTGCTACTATTCCTGTTCCTAAGCAAGCCTGTGTCCCATCTTTCAGATCAGGGTCTCCTTGCTGATAAACAGGACTGAATCTCTCCAATTTTGTTAGCTTGGCCCTTGGTACAGCAATTCTCCCACCTCCTATTTATGATACTTTTATATCTGCTTTATTCCTTATTATATTGATGATTGACTGGTAAATTATTCATTTCATACTGATCAATTATATTTCCTGGCATTTTATTTATGAGCTTACATATATAAAAATAGTCCTAAGTGAGACTGAGATCTATTTTCCTATGAGTCACGTTCACTTAGAGATGGGGCAGCACAGCAGAAATTGGTCTAAGATAGATACAACACACATGCAGTTCTTTGTAGAGGGGCTTATTGTTTCTTATTGCCACAAATCCCTTTCCCTTTCTTCTTGTTAGCACTCTCCTAATTTCTCTTGGAAATTCCTCCCTTAATGGCATTTGGTAAAAGTTGATCTTCTGTCTCACCAGTGCTAGGGGAGGCACATACCAAGGCCTAGCTAATCAGTTCACTCTCCTTGTGAACTGATGGATGGGCTCATGATTCATTGGGATGAAATACTAAGTCTTAGAAACGGTCAGGAGAGAGAAGTCTGTTTTATAAGAGATGCTGAAAGGTTAGGACATAGACCTGAAGCTATTGAGAGCCCTCTAGCCATCATGCATAAGGAACCTGAACCAGAGTAGAATCCAGGGAGGAGAAAGTAGAGCCAAGATATGGAGACAGAGCTCCTCACAGCACCACTTGATCCTTGGGATTGAACCAGATTCAAAGTCAGATACAGATCTTTCTCTTACATGAGCCAGTAGATTCCCTTTTTAAAGACAATTATGAAATACTTTAAACATGCAGATTAGAGAATAATATGAACACCTGGTAATGTCCAACATGTTAAGCATCGTGATTTAGATGTTCTTAATATAAATCATTGAACATTAAAGACAAATTTGAGACAATCTGTGTGCTCCTGCCTGATGCCTGCTGTCACCTCAGAGGTAACTACTGTCATAAATTCAGTGTTTAACATGTCCATACATGACACTTTATATTTATTACCTAGTTATGTATTGTGAAACCTGTTTTACATAATTTTAAACTTTATAATTCTATGAGATCACACAAATAGTTCTGCCACTTGACATTTTCATTCTATGTTGTTTTGGAGATTACTCATAATTCCCCCTCTGATGTTTCCAATGTTTTGCTAACATGCCTTCTTTTCCCTTAAGCCAGGCTGGATTTTGGTTTTCTTTACTTGCCCACCAAAGAGTCCTGGTTCCTGGTTGACCCATTCAGGAAACCTCTCAAAGTGCCCCAGATAGCTCTCTCTTCAAGGTGCCTAGAATCCCTTCCATCAGTGTCAACTTTGGTTAAGGCCTTTGGGAGGTTCTCATCATCATCATCATAAAGGTTATTATCCAGGAAGAACCAAAGATGAACTCATCACATTATGAACAGAGCATGGGACTGTTACTACTTTGGCAACCATCACCTAAAAGAAGACAGGGCCTTACTCAGGTGGAGAAAAATAAGCAACTCCCTTCATGTGAGACTTTGAAAGAGAACAGGCCTGAGCTGGGGTGTAACTGAGGGAGACTGGGAATTCAGGGTTGGAGTAAGTGAGCCAGGCACCTGAGAAAGGTTAGCAGCTTTGCCTTGCAGGGGGAGGCATTGAAGATCAATATTATTTATGAAAGGCAGCAGGGTCTGATTAGACAGACCTAGTTTCAATCCCTCACTCAGTCCATTGACCAGAGGCAAGCCATTCAAGTTTTTTCTGTAGCCTGATTTCTCCATCTGCAAAAGAAGATGAGTTATGCCTACCTTTATGGGTTGATTATATGATATGATGAATGTGTAGTGTATGCTGAAGAGTAGATCCTCAATAATAATGGATATTATTAGCATTATTAATTCAGTCAGTCCCTGATGGGGTCAGGACTGCCATCAATGTTTGTGGCACCCCAGGAATTTCACTGCAGAATGATGACCTGAGAACTGTTTGCCTTGGACCCAGTTTCAAAGCTGGGGCTCAAAGTTTATCAGTTGATACTCTTTTTCTCCCAGCAGACATCCCTTGGAAGTCTGGCATTGGGAATAAATTGTCCAGTGCACCATCCATTTTCTTAGCCTTCAACATGGGAAAGTACTAGGTTAGAAGGAACACGGAGAGCAACTAAAACGGGGTGGTGGGTGGGAAGCAGTACATAGAGAAGGGGGCAGAAAGAAAAGGTAGATTTTCCAATTACTTTCTTTAAAACTTGTGGAGAAGGGTGGAATAGGGGTCATAGATATTTGGGGCTAATTGGATATCTGTGTGTGATGTGACCCCCTGGCCAGGTGACATGTCACCTGGGGGACGCCTTCTCAAGTCACTGCCCAACTTTGAATTCCTGCACCACTCAGGGGGAGGCAGCTAGATGCAGTTTCCAGAGAGATCTGGATACACATTTCCTCATGATAGAGAAAGAGCCAGAAAAAGCGGGCACATGGTGTCATGACTTTTTCTATGCGTTTCTCTGGCCCCTTGCTGAATGGCACTTCTGGGCTGCTCCCTGAACCCCCAGCTGCCGTGAGCAGCCTTCTCAACTCCCTCTGCCCCTGACAGCACCGCCACAGCTCACAAGCTGCCCGACGGAGCTGGTGAGTGACCAATGACTGTTGACAGGAAAACTGCCTTCAGAGACTAGAGAGCTGCTTGCTCAGGTGGCTCTGTTTAGGTTGACCTCAGGTCCTGGATTGACCGCGACTGAACCAGGTATGCTTTAGTATCTCCTTGGCCGTTGGTCCTAGTGATCTGATCTGGCAGGGATCCTAGGTGGTCTGATGGTTCCTGTCCAGAGCTCAATGGAAGGAAATGTGGAGACAATGTAGATAATGGAGGCATTTTTCCCGTTTCTCACAACTTAAGGATAGTCCCTTGCTTGGAAAGAAAAAAAAAAGTTACTCTACCCTATGTTTGAAAAGTAGTTAGGGAATCAAGTTTGGGCTAAATTTTCAGTCACCTTGAGAATGTGATCAGAGTTATTGCTACGCCTAAAACTGAAATGGAAGGGAGGCACCACAGAGGATTGAGAAGTTGCAGTGCTCTTTAGCCCTTCAGAAATACCTGGGACTTTAAAATTACCCATGCTGGACCCTGCCCCTTGAGATTCTGCTGTAATGGTTTAGAGCAGGCTTGAGGTTTGGGGGGGTTTTTTTGTTTTGTTTTTGTAATTCTTCAAATAATCCTAATGTACTGCCAGGGATGAGATCTGTTGGGGAAGAGAATCCTGTGACTTAAGGCTCTCATGTGTTGAGATAGTTACACTGTGGAATGGTGATGCTGGTGATTCTGGGAACCACAGTTTCACATACAGCTTGTGTGGGGCCCATTGGAGAGCTATAATCACTTATCAGAATAGATAATACTCATAGAACTCAAAGAAAATTGGGGCTTCATGGGTGATCACCTAGGAAAGACTGATGGCTCTGATCAATCCCAAGGACAGGACCTGCGAGGTTCCTCTCCTGCAATATTAACACCATCACTACATGTTCAATGACTTGTATACAAAACAGTATAAGCAATCCTGCTTTATGCACTGAACCTGACTAAATGTAACAGAGTAATAAAGCTAAGTTTCTCACGGCAGCGCTCTTGGTTAGAGAGCACACGCTGACACATACAGGCACTCTGTCATTAGAAAATACTTCTGATTGGTAGAGGGAACAAAGAGGCTTCTGGCATGCTTGTAATGTTTTGTATCTTGTTCTGAATGCTAGTTATACAGGTGTGTTCAGTTTATAAAAGTTAATAGAGCTGTACACTTATGAATTATGCACTTTTCAGTATGTATTTTATACTTCAATACAAAGTATTGAAAAAAATCAGAAACTGATTAACTGCTACTTCCTTTCAAGATGTGTACAGAGGTGACTAGATAATTCTTATGGGAGTGGGAAAATAAACATCTATATTGATCTCTTCTACTTACACAGCTTGGAGCAGGATATTGTGGGTAGGTGGGGACTAAGGAAACCCAGAAATTTTATTCTTGGCCAGTTCTTCAGTGGGTAGCTCCTGAGGAGAGGGCTTTTTATTTAACAAAGTGAAGAATGCATCTTCAAACATGTAGAGATGGACCCCAAGGTTAATTGCTATGCCCTGTAAATGGAGGGAATCTAATTTAGGGGTGAGTTAAAGGGATCTAGAGAATCAGTAAGTAAGAGAGCATTCCTGATGGGGTGGAGCCAAGATGGCGGTGTAAGTAGGACAGTGGGAATCTCCTCCCAAAAATACTTGTATTTTTTAAAATACAACAAATATAACTATCCCTAAAAGAGAGACCAGAAGATACAGGACAACAGCCAGACTACATCCACACCTGTGAGAACCCAGCGCCTGGCGAAGGGGGTAAGATACAAGCTGCGGCCCGGCGGGACCTGAGAGCCCCTCACCCCAGCTCCTGGCAGGAGGAGAGGAGTTGGAGCAGAGAGGGAGAGGGAGCCCAGGACTGCTAAATAGCCAGCCCCAGCCATCCACACCAGAGCGCAGACACACAGTGCATGGTGTGCTGGATACTAGGGAAACAGGACACTAAGACCTGTGAGCAGGTCCCCGCAGCTGGCACCCCTGGGACAAAGAAAAGTGAGTGCTTTTTGAAAATCTTTAAGGGACAGGGACCCCACTGCTGGATGGAAGCGTCCTGGGACACATAGCCCAGCATCTGGGAATCCCGGGGAACTCTGGGCACCCTAATCCCCTGGGCAGCAGCTCTGAGACCCTTCACAGTGATAAACAGCCCCCGGTCCATTCCCACTCTGGCGCCCCACCATAGCAGAGCAGCAGTCTGAGGCTGGCCACGCCCACAGAAAGGGAGCTCCCTCCATAGCCGCCAGGCAAGAAACAGAGACCCAGTCTATGTGCAACTGCCCAACACAAGCCGCTAGGGGTCGCTGTTGTCCCAGTAAAGAAAGGCCAGGAGCAAGTGGAAAGGGTCTTGGCTCTCCCAGATGACAGACGAGTCAATAGCATACCACTGCATCTATCAACATGAAAAGGCAGAAAAATTTGATCCAGACCAGACTAACTCAGACATCTTCCACATCATCCCCTGAGAAGGAATCTGGGGAGATAGATTTAACCAATCTTCCTGAAAAAGAATCCAAAACAAAATTCATAACCATGCTGATGTACTTGCAGAGAAATAAGCAAGAACTAAGGAGGGAGAATACAGAAATAAAACAATCTCTGGAAGGACTTCAAAGCAGAATGGACGAGATGCAAGAGACCATTAATGGACTAGAAATCAGAGAACAGGAATGCAAAGAAGCTGATACAGAGAGAGATAAAAGGATCTCCAGGAATGAAAGAATATTAAGAGAACTGTGTGAACAATAGAAACAGAACAATATTTGCATCATAGGAGTACCAGAAGAAGAAGAAGAGAGATAAAGGGATAGAAAGTGTCTTTGAAGAAATAATTGCTGAAAACTTCCCCAAACTAGGGGAGGACATGGCCTCTCAGACCACAGAAGCACACAGAACTCCCATGAAAAGGGACCCAAGGAGGGCAACACCAAGACATATAATAATTAAAACGGCAAAGATCAAAGACAACGACACAGTATTAAAGGCAGCCGGAGAGAGTAAAAAGGTCACCTACAAAGGAAAACCCATCAGGATATCATCAGACTTCTCAACAGAAACCTTACAGGCCAGAAGAGAATGGCATGATATATTTAATGCAATGAAACAGAAGGGCCTTGAACCAAGAATACTGTATCCAGGATTATCATTCAAATATGAAGGAGAGATTAAACAATTCCCAGACGAGCAAAAGTTGAGGGAATTTGCCTCTCACAAACCACCTCTACAGGATATCTTAGTGGGACTTCTCTAGATGGGAGCACTCCTAAAAAGAGCACAGAACAAAACACCCAACATATGAAGAAGGGAGGAGGAGGAATAAGAAGGGAGAGAAATAAAGAATCATCAGACAGTGTTTACAAAAGCTCAATAAGTGAGTTAAGTTAGACAGTAAAGGAGTAAAGAAGCTAACCTTGAACCTTTGGTAACCACAAACTTAAATCCTGCAACAGCAACAAGTACATATTCACCCCAAATGTAAATGGACTGAATGCACCAATCAAAAGACACAGAGTAATAGAATGGATAAAAAAGCAAGACCCATCTATATGCTGCTTACAAGAGACTCACCCCAAACCCAAAGACATGCACAGATTAAAAGTCAAGGGATGGAAAAAGATATTTCATGCAAACAACACAGAGAAAAAAGCAGGTGTTGCAATGCTAGTATCAGACAAAATAGACTTCAAAACAAAGAAAGTAACAAGAGATAAAGAAGTACATTACATAATGATAAAGGGCTCAGTCCAACAATAGGATATAACCATTATAAACATACATGCACCCAATACAGGAGCACCAACATATGTGAAACAAACACTAACAGAATTAAAGGAGGAAATAGAATGCAATGCATTCATTTTGGGAGACTTCAACACACCACTCACTCCAAAGGACAGATCCACCAGACAGACAATAAGTAAGGACACAGAGGCACTGAACAACACACTAGAACAGATGGACCTAATAGACATCTATAGAACTCTACATCCAAAAGCAACAGGATACACATTTTTCTCAAGTGCACATGGAACATTCTCCAGAATAGACCATATATTAGGCCACAAAAAGAGCCTCAGTAAATTCAAAAAGATTGAAATCCTACCAACCAACTTTACAGACCACAAAAGTATAAAGCTAGAAATAAATTGTACAAAGAAAGCAAAAAGGCTCACAAACACATGGAGGCTTAAGAACATGCTCCTAAATAATTAATGGATCAATGACCAAATTAAAATGGAGATCCAGCAATATATGGAAACAAATGACAACAACAACTCAAAGCCCCAACTACTGTGGGACGCAGTGAAAGCAGTCTTAAGAGGAAAGTACATAGCAATCCAGGCATATTTAAAGAAGGAAGAACAATCCCAAATGAATAGTCTAATGTCATAATTATCAAAATTGGAAAAAGAAGAACAAATGAGGCCTAAAGTCAGCAGGAGGGACATAATAAAGATCAGAGTAGAAATAAATAAAATTGAGAAGAATAAAACAATAGAAAAAATCAATGAAACCAAGAGCTGGTTCTTTGAGAGAATAAACAAAATAGATAAGCCTCTAGCCAGACTTATTGAGCAAAAAGAGAATCAACACATATCAACAGAATCACAAACGAGAAAGAAAAAATCACGACTGACCCCATAGAAATACAAAGAATTATTAAAGAGTACTATGAAAACCTATATGCTAGCAAGCTGGGAAACCTAGGAGAAATGGACAACTTCCTAGAAAAATACAACCTTCCAAGACCCAGAAAGAAACAGAAAATCTAAACAGACCAATTACCAGCAATGAAATTGAAGAGGTAATCAAAAACAACCCAAGAACAAAACCCCCGGGCCAGATGGATTTACCTTGGAATTTTATCAGACATACAGAGAAGACATAATACCCATTCTCCTTAAAGTTTTCAAAAAATAGAAGAGGACGGAATACTCCCAAACTCATTCTATGAAGCCAACATCACCCTAATACCCAAACCAAGCAAAGACCCCACCAAAAAAGGAAACTACAGACCAATATCCTTGACGAATGTAGATGCAAAAATACTCAACAAAATATTAGCAAACCGAATTCAAAAATACATCAAAAGGATCATACACCATGACCAAGTGGGATTCATCCCAGGGATGCAAGGATGGCACAACATTCGAAAATCCATCAACATCATCCACCACATCAACAAAAAGAAAGACAAAAACCACACGATCATCTCCATAGATGCTGAAAAAGCATTCAACAAAATTCAACATCCATTCATGATAAAAACTCTCAACAAAATGGGTATAGAGGGCAAGTACCTCAACATAATAAAGGCCATATATGATAAACCCACAGCCAACATCGTACTGAACAGCGAGAAGCTGAAAGCTTTTCCTCTGCAATCGAGAAAAAGACAGTGATGCCCACTCTCCCCACTGTTATTCAACGTAGTACTGGAGGTCCTAGCCACGGCAATTAGACAAAACAAAGAAATACAAGGAATCCAGATTGGTAAAGAAGAAGTTAAACTGTCACTATTTGCAGATGACATGATATTGTACATAAAAGACCCTAAAGACTCCACTCCAAAACTACTAGAACTAACATCAGAATTTAGCAAAGTTGCAGGATAAAAAATTAACACACAGAAATCTGTGGCTTTCCTATACACTAACAATGAACCAATAGAAAGAGAAATCAGGAAAACAATTCCATTCACAATTGCATCAAAAAGAATAAAATACCTAGGAATAAACCTAACCAAGGAAGTGAAAGACCTATACCCTGAAAACTATAAGACACTCTTAAGATAAATTAAAGAGGACACTAAAAAATGGTAACTCATCCCATGCTCCTGACTAGGAAGAATTAATATTGTCAAAATGGCCATCCTGCCCAAAAGAATATACAGATTTGATGCAATCCCTATCAAATTACCAACAGCATTCTTCAATGAATTGGAACAAATAGTTCAAAAATTCATATGGAAACACCAAAGACCCTGAATAGCTAAAGCAATCCTGAGAAGGAAGAATAAAGTGGGGGGGATCTCACTCCCCAACTTCCAGCACTACTACAAAGCCACAGTAATCAAGACAATTTGGTACTGGCAGAAGAACAGAGCTACAGACCAATGGAACAAAATGGAGACTCCAAACATTAACCCAAACATATATGGTCAACTAATATTCGATAAAGGAGCCATGGATATACAATGGGGAAATGACAGTCTCTTCAACAGATGGTGCTGGCAAAACTGGACAGCTACATGTAGGAGAATGAAACTGGATCACTGTCTAACCCCATACACAAAAGTAAATTAGAAATGGATCAAAGACTTGAATGTAAGTCATGAAACCGTAAAACTCTTAGAAAAAAACATAGGCAAAAATCTCTTAGACATAAACCTCTTCGTAAACATATCTCCCCGGGCAAGGGAAACAAATGCAAAAATGAACAAGTGGGACTATATCAAGCTGAAAAGCTTCTGTACAGCAAAGGACACCATCAATAGAACAAAAAGGTATCCTACAGTATGGGAGAATATATTCATAAATGACAGATCCGATAAAGGGTTGACATCCAAAATATATAAAGAGCTCACACACCTCAACAAACAAAAAGCAAATAATCCAATTAAAAAATGGACAGAGGAGCTGAATAGACAGTTCTCTAAAGGAGAAATTCAGATGGCCAACAGACACATGAAAAGATGCTCCACATCGCTAATTATCAGAGAAATGCAAATTAAAACCACAATGAGATATCACCTCATACCAGTAAGGATGGCTGCCATCCAAAAGACAAACAACAACAAATGTTGGCGAGGTTGCGGAGAAAGGGGAACCCTCCTACACTGCTGGTGGGAATGTAAATTAGTTCAACCATTGTGGAAAGCAGTATGGAGGTTCCTCAAAATGCTCAAAATAGAAATACCATTTGACCCAGGAATTCCACTTCTAGGAATTTACCCTAAGAGTGCAGCACTCCAGTTTGAAAAGACAGATGCACCCCTATGTTTATCGCTGCACTATTTACAATAGCCGAGATATGGAAGTAACCTAAATATCCATCAGTAGATGAATGGATAAAGAAGATGTGGTACATATACACAATGGAATATTACTCAGCTATAAGAAAAAAACAGATCCTACCATTTGCAACAACATGGATGGAGCTAGAGGGTATTATGCTCAGTGAAATAAGCCAGGCAGAGAAAGACAAGTACCAAATGATTTCACTCATATGTGGAGTATAAGAACAAAGGAAAACCGAAGGAACAAGACAGCAGCAGAAGCACAGAACCCAAGAATGGACTAACATTACCAAAGGGAAAGGGACTGGAGAGGATGGGTGGGAAGGGAGGGACAAGGGCGAGGAAAAAGAAAGGAGGCAGTACGATTAGCATGTGTAGTGTAGGGGAGGGGCACGAGGTGGGCTTTGCAACACAGAGAAGACAAGTAGTGATTTTACAGCATCTTACCATGCTGATGTACAGTGACTGTGAAGGGGTATGTGGGGGGGGGACTTGGTGAAGGGGCGAGCCTAGTAAACATAATATCCTTCATGTAATTGTAGATTAATGATACCAAAGTAAAAATAATAAAAAAAGAAAGTAAAAAATAATAATAATAATTATAAATGCTTGTTGTTCCGATAAAAAAGAGAGAGAGAGCATTTCTAGGGCCAAAAACTAATGAAGTTGGGCAATGGCATATGGCAGCCTGCAATAAAGAAAGCCACAAGGAATGGGATACACTCTGGAGATGCAGTGACCAGAGGGCCTTTAAGAAATGGGGTATCTAATATTTAATTTCAAATTGTTTACTGGCCACAATGACACCCCGCTCCATTGCTCCAAGTCCCCAGTAACATCTGCTAGCCTAGCTACCCACCTGCCCTCTAAAATTACAAACCAGCCAGATGGAAAGGTAATGTGGCCTCCTGACCCAGCGTGTAGGTTGATGTAGTTATTTTAACTGGCCTCCTGTAGAATTTTCAACTGAATTTTCTTTAAATGATGATACATGTCTGCAACTGGATGATCTGGAGCCAGTCTTTTATCCTGTAAAATTGAAAAGGGTGACACTCCTATAAAGAATGATCTCTGGCCCCTTATGAGATAGCTGTTTCTGACACATAGATTATTATTGCTATTTTCTCCTTCAAGTTCAAGAGATCAGCATCTCAATGGCACTTGGATATGGGGCAAAGATCAGCTACACTCTTGGGAAAGCTACTTAACATACTCACGCTTGTTTTCTGATTTATAAAATGCAGGAAAATAACTCTCATGTAGAGATACTCCAAGATCTAAATGAAGAAATGTATTTGAAGTCCTTTAGCAGATGGCATAAATACTAAATCCTTTTCTTCTTTCACTTCCACAGTATACAGAATTATTCTATATATAGAATTCTTTTGTAAATTGTAAAACCATAGAAATTGTTGGTAAAATTAGTGAGAAGTGAAATTTGTGGATTAGTTGAAAAGCATATTATCTCATAAAAGCAAATTTCCAGAATCAGAAACAGTATCTTTGTGCAGTATATTAAATTAGGGCTTTAGGGCAGTGATTTTCAGTCAGACAGACTTTGCCCCAGGGGTCATTTGGGGATGTCTGGGGATATTTTTGGTTGTCACAAGTGGGGAAGTGCTATTGACACCTAGTGAGGAGAGGCCAGGGATGCTGCAAGATGCACAGGACGACCTCCCACAGCAAAGACTCATCCAGCTCACAGTCAGTAGCACTATTGTTGAGAAATCCTGTTTTGGTGGTAAGGCAAGTGAATCTGGTTAGTCTGGTTTTCAACTTTGTTGGTGCCTGTGCACCTATTAACATTGCTTAACCTGAAAGTATTTCTTAGCCTGTGAACCTTCATAAATTATGAGAAAATTCCCTTCCAAAGTGAGCCCTGTGACTATATGTTCAGGCATCAATGATATCACACACCTATGAGATCAATGCAAAGCTTGTGTTCTGGCCCAGAAAAGTCTAGAAAACATTGTCACTACACATTCTTCTCCACACCTCATTAAAGGACATATTACAGTTTGTAAAGTGTTACCATGTTACTATTTTGAAACCTATAGAGTCCTGCCTGTCTCCAGCAATACCTAGTAAACCAAATTCCACCATACTCAACTCATTTCATGATTCCACAATATGGATGGAGTGTTTTCTGGCACAGTGATTCCCTCAGAAAAAGCCCTCCTGCATACCAAACCTAAATCTTAATTTTAGAGATCAAAATGAGAGAACTCAGAGCTAGAAGAAAAAAATGTTTAGCACCTTTCTGTTACTGAATAATAATTCTCAGAACTGTTCTTCCTGGCTGTGAGTCTAACGAAGGGTGCAACTGGTATCCTGGAGTAATGGAGCTGCTGGTCCTGCTGTGGACAGTTCTCCCACTGTCCATGCTCCTGCTGCTGTCACAAGGGCAAAGGATGCTGGGAAAGTGGGGTGGAACAAGCAGCACAGAGTTGTTCTAGAGTGCAGTAATGATTCTATAGTTAGCTTTGCATGTTCACAACAAGTTATTTCTTTGATCCTTTTAACAACCCAGTGATGTAAGCAAGATGAGTAATTTTCTCCCTAGCTTACAGATTTAAAAAAAAGCCCAGACCTATGAAGTTTGAGTGTCTTGCTCCAAATCATGCAGCTATTAAGCGTCTAGGATCCAGATCGTCCAGCTCTTAATCTAGAGCTCTGCACACTACAGTACACAAAAAACATAAAGCTTAACTTATGGCCTTTTCCTTCCAGTTCTCTTGACTTGATTCACTTGTCTCAGTTGCAGGAATACACAGGAGCACTGGAGATCCCATGCTGGTGTAGCCTGCTGACTGTAAAAAAAAGGGGCAGAAATCCTTCAGCAGAACAAAGGGATCTTAACTCACTGGTACTCTCCAAACCAAAAAGGACTAGCCCTAGAAAAAAATGTTTGGGAAAATTATTTGTTTCATAAAAGTCATTTTCATATAATAATCAATCATCCTGGAAGGATTTTTCCAAACTAGCTTTTAAATAAAATAATAAATAATTTTGGTGTTGCTGAATTTTATTCCAGTACTCGAATTTCAACCATATTTCTGGGATTTAATGTGCTTTTCTTCAGGATGACTATTTTAAATACTTGAAGACACCTTGTCCCAAATTAATAATGTCATGACCTGAATACATATACTTACTCTCTTCATTAAACTGAGCTATTCATTCTCTCTTGAAATGATGTTTCAGCTCCCTGAACTTCCTGTTCCTTGAATACTCAATGTAATTGTTTTCATACAGAACATACAGATCTTTTTTTCTTTCTGAGAATGTGGGGCCACACTTCTTCCAGTTATAGGAAATCATTTTGAGAAGAATTTTGTGTGTGTGTGTGTATGGAGGTGATTTTAGTCTTATTTTTATTTGTTTTCAGAGGAGCTACAAGTCTCAGAACTAACTCTTAGTACTATTTAAAGTTAGGGATTTTTTAAATATATAGCTACATGATTATAGCTTGTCTTTTTAACTCTGAAGGACAAAATCAAGAATGTATTATTCCTGCAGCAGTTTCTAGGTCCTGAATTAAGAACACATACCTTCCAACCTCTATAAACACAACTCAAAGTTACATCTACAGTTGTTCCTTTTTTGCTAGTGTAGTCTGAAAAGTTGTGCTTCAAAGATATGACAAAACTGGGAGTGAGCAGATGTGATTGATTCACTTCCTTCATTACAAGAAAAAGCAGCTGGAAAAAACCACAACTATTCTATTCTGCTCGTATGCTTCAACCCTCCCAAAATAAATAACCTGACTAAAAAATGGTCAGAGGACCTGAACGTTTTTCCAAAGAAGAAATATAGATGGCCAACAGGCACATGAAAAGATGCTCCATATCGCTAATCATTGGGGAAATGCAAATCAAAACCACAATGAGATATCACCTCACACCAGTTAGAATGGCCACTATCCAAAAGACAAGAAATAACAAGTGTTAGCAAGGATGTGGAGAAATATGAACCCTTCTTCACTTTTTATGGGACTGCAAATTGGTGCAACCACTGTGGGAAGCAGTATGGAGTTTCCTCAAAAAACTAAAAATAGAAACACCATTTGACCCAGTAATCCCACTTTTAGGAATTTACCCAAAGAAAACAAAATCCCTGATTCAAAAAGATATATGCACCTCTATGTTTATCACCATATTATTTACAACAGCCAAGATATGGAAGCAACCTAAGTGTCCATCAATAGATGAAATGGATAAAGAATATGTGGGACAGATACACAATGGATTATTATTCAGCCATGAAAAAAATCCTGCCATTTGCGACAACATGAATGAACCTAGAGGGTATTATGCTCAGTGAAATAAGATAGGCAGAGAAAGACAAATACCATATGATTTCACTTATTTTTGGAATATGAACACAAAGCAAAACAGAATAAACAAAATAGCAGTAGACTCATAGACACTGAGAAGTGACTGGTGGTTACCAAGAGGGAGGGGTTGGGGTGGTAGATGGGGAGGGCAAGGGGGATAAAGAAGCACAAAAATTCTCAATCATAAGTTGGTCACAGGGATGGTAGTACAACATGGAGAATGTAGTCAATGATTCTGTAGTGTCTTTCTATGTTGACAGATAGTAGTTGTACTAGTGGAGGTGAGGATTTAATAATATGGGTAATTGTTAAACCACTGTGTTGTTTATTTGAAACCAATATAAGATTGTATATCAATGATACTTCAATAAAAAAACTATTCTTTCTGGCATTACTTACATCTAGGAGAAAACAGAGAGACAGTTATTTTAGAAATCACTGTGAACTTACACAAATTCAGCACAGAGCAAGGGGAGCAAGAATGTCACTGGATGAAACCCATCTGCTTTAGCTCACCAGCCCTTTAGCATTTCAATCTGTATCTATAGTTGAACCATACAGTGACTTCTCTTCTTGTAACTGAATACTTATTTTCTCATCTTCAATCCATTTTTTTAAGACAGCAAACATTTTATTGTTGCTGGCAAACGTCTGCTGCAGTGAACAATAAGTTTATTGGGAACACATAAATCAAACCAAGAATTTCTAACTCTCTCTCTCTCTGCTCCCCACTGCCACTATTTTTACTGTGAAATATTACCCACATATAACATGTACATGTATAGATTAACAAATAGTTTAAAAACTATATGCTATTACAACCATCATGTAGGCCACAAAACAGAAATTTTCTAGCCCAGCAGTAATCCGTCTGTGAAGTTGTTCCTATTCCTAAGACTCTGCTTCCCCATTTAGAGATCATCACTTATCCCAACTTTTATGCTAATCACTTCCTGCTTTCAGTTATATTATTGCTATGTATGCATACACCCATAAATAATACATTAAGTTTTGCTGTTTTTAAATTTCTTAAGTGGAGTAATGTTTTGTCCTGCTTATTTTCTTAATGTATCTATAACACACATCTACATTGTGTGTAGCTGTAATTCATCCAATTTCATTGCTGTGTAAGACAGTATATTGTAAAAATACCACAATCTATTTATCCTTTCTGCTGATGACAACCATTTGGGTTGTTTCCAGTTTTTGAAATTTATCAGCGACGCTGCTGTGAACATTTTTGTATAGGTATCGAGGATATAGCTAGGAGTGAAATTTCTGAGTCATAGAATAGGAATATCTTGAACATTCCCTTACAGCACTAAACCATCTCCCAATGTGGTTGTACTAATTTAAACACTCATTTCACATGTGCATTCTTGTGGCTCCACATCCTTGCCAATTCTTGCTATCGTGAGACCATAAAACGTTTTTCAGTCATGTAGCAGCTTACATGCTGTGACCAAATGGTTCAAGGAAAGACAATTTTTTTGTGTGCCATTCTTGCATCTTTTCTATAAATTCAAAATTATTAATCAAAAAATCCTTTTGCTGAATCCCAGCTAATATTTTAACAAGAAGAGTTCCACATACCACATGCCTAGGTATTTAAAAGCTATGTCAAGCTAATAAACAGTAAGACCTGAAAGCCACCCACCTGACACTGTAGGCGCACTTTGTGATTTTAATTCACATTTCCTGGTCACTGATGAGAGTACCTTTTCATGTCCATTGCCCACATGGATTTCTCCTCTTGTGAAGTGCCTATTGGAGTCTTTGATCCATTTTTTTTTTCTCATTATAGAAGTTCTCTAAATGCTCTGAATACTAGTCCTCTGTTACTGACAGAGTTGGAATAGGTCTTCTCCCACCACTGTGGCTTGTGTTTTCACTCCTTTTACTGTGCTCCTAAATGAAATTCTTAATTTCAGTGTAATTGAACTTACAAATATTTTCCTTTATGTCCTTTTTTCGGTCATGTTTAAGAAATCCTTCCTTCACCCCAAGACAGTGAAGATAGTCTCCTTTACTGTCTTCTAAAACGTCATCCTTTTTGCTCTTCCCATTTTAGCCTTAATCCAACTGGGTTCAGTTTCCATATATGATTTGAGGTTAGAGATTCATTATCATTTCATTCCATATGGATATCCAATTACTTCAGCACTGTTACTGAAAGAACTTTCCTTTCCTGCTACTCTGCATACCACTTCTTTCACATATTTCTCTATGACCATTTATGAGCTCTCTATTGCTTGTCTTATTGCTGTACTAACATCAACCTATCTTAACTCCTAGAGCTTTAGAAATCATCTTGATATCCAGTAGAGGAAATCCTGCCATCTGGTACTTCTTCAAGAATACCTTGGCTACTTTTGGTCTTTTAAAGTTTCATATAAACTTTAAATTTAGGATTTTTAAATTTTTTGTAAAATTTTGGAATCAATTTGTTAATTTACACACACACACACACACACACACACACACACACACACACACACGCCTGTTGGAACTTCTCTTGAGATTTCACTGAAAAACAAATTACTGAGTTTTTTAAACCTATAAATCAATTAGTGAAAAATATAATTTTTGCAGTCTTTTAATCTATGAATGTGCTATTTCTCTTCATTGATTTAAATCAATAAATGTCTCTTAATTAAGTTTTGCAATTTGTATATCCTTAGTCAGATTTATTCCTAGATAATTGACTGTTTGATGCTCCTGTTAATTGTATGTTTTTAAGAATTTGTTGGTTTATGGAAATACAATTGAAGTTTGTGCACAGGTTTTATATAGAGCTACCTTATTAAACCCTCATATGAACTCTAATATTTTATCTGTATTTTGTTTGATCTACCAACAGAACCATGTCATACGTGAATTATGCCAGTTTACTGCTTTCATTCCAGTCCTCAAAATCCTGTCTTTCACTTGCTGTATTGCTCTGCCTAGGAGCATTACTAAAATGATGAAGATGTGATAATGAGCCACTGTCTTTTCTTGAACTTCAAGGGAAACTTTCAATGACTCACCACTACATACGAAGCTTATGGAAAGTTTTGGTTGTCTACAAATTATTTTCCTTTATTCCACTACTGCTGAGAGTTTTTAGCCACACATGCTAATGAATCTTATCAAGTAGTTTTTCTGAATCTGTGGGGATTACTACAGGATTTATTTCCTCAATTAATTACATTTGATATTCCTTTTAAAAAAATTGAGGTTAAACTGACATACTATGTTAGTGTCAGGTGTACAACATGACTCGATATTTGTATACATTGCAAACTGTTCACAATAACACTACCTAACATCCATCACCATCCATAGTACAAAACTACTGATTTTCTAATCTTAAATTTGCATCTTTCATATAAACCCTACTTGGATTATCCTTTTTACATATTACAACCCAGATAAAAGCCTGGCTTTGATAACCAAGTCACGGTCAGTAATACTTTGCCCTAAGGGAAGTGGTGTGGGTAGCCAGAACTTTTCTCCCAGTTGCGATGAGGAGTTGGCCACCATTTCTGGCTCTCCTGGGATGTTTGTGAAATCCTGACCCTTACAGACACTGTTCTTGGGTCTCGGCTACAGTTTCTTTCTTTCCTTTTGACTATAGTTCTTTTGTAGAAATAATTTTATACTGAGACATATTACTACCTGCCAGCAGTGTGGTAGGAGTGTTAGAGTCTGGATATATGTATAAAGAAAAGAATGGAGAGGTGGGTAAGTGGAGAGGGGCTGGAGAGCTGAGCTGCTCACAGCAGCTCATAGAAGCCTCTCTGTTATGTTAGCCCAGGATTGCTGCCAGTTCTGGGCGGCAGCTGAGATTAATCAAAGCCTTTTTCTTGCTTTATTGCTGTAATCCCTGCTGCTTTAGTTTAGAATTCACAGCACATATGGACCCAGAATGTGTCCCTCAGCCCATCCCCAGTGATATATAACAGTGGAATTGCCTTTCAGTTTTGCAGAGTCTTTCTTGCCCCTAACTTTCCAGTGTCGCTTCTGGTTTTTGTCCTTTTGTGTGTCTTCTTGGTTATTTAAATGGGAAAGTTAGACAGTTCATAGCAGGTAAGTGTAGTCTGGTTTTCTTTTTTACAACTTTTTATTATTTAAATTTTCATATATACAGGAAAGCTGAAAGAATTCTATAGGGAATGCTCATATATCCACCACCTAGACTATACCTAGAGTATTGCTTTTGCTTATTAATGATAAATTTTAATTTTTAGACATACATTATAGCAGATTTTTAGCTTAATTCAAGCAGATCAGATATGCTTTAAAATATTAATAAAAATAATCAGAGAAATGAAACTGGAATATTTAATAATTGGGCTAGTAATGATATGACTGTATTACATTAATAAATGGAGAATTAAAGCAATCATTTTAATAACTCATGTTTTAAAATATTTTTGTGAGAGTTACCGGAATAATTTTTTACATAGATAAAGATTGGTCAAATGAGAGGAAAGGAGAAATAAATGATCTGGATGCCAATTTGTGCCTATGCTGTCCCAAGTTAAAGTTTACCTAAAATATAAATTGATTGTAGAATTCAAGAGATTTCCTTAGTGTAGATGATTTTTAGAGGGTATAATATAAGCCATATAGTCTCATGCCAGACAACAAGAACAAGAATAGGAAGGCTCTTCTTGGCTTTGAGACTCATTACCTTCCAATACTTTTATGATTTGGTAGACACCAGCAGCGACAAGTGGGCTGATGTCTTAAGAAGCCAAAGGATGGCCTCAATGTCCCTTAAGAGGAGTACTTCATCTCCTTTAAAATGGTACATCTTGTGGGGAAGTTGGGGTTCCTATGGCCAGGATCCTCACTGAACTTAAACCACCCGATGATGTAACTGGCCTGTTGCTGGGCTGCCGCTTCTACACCTGTAGGCAATAAGCTATTACGGCACTATATAGAGAGCTCGGCCCAGTGCTCTGGGTGGAGGCAGAGACGCTAGTGCTCGACCTACCACAGGAGAAAAAGACGGGTAATAAACCCTTTCACCCCAAAGAATGTTTTGCTGTCAGTTTCCTTGGTCACACTGAATCCTTAGAGAACTTGCCCGGGGCTGAAACCCATTGGCAAGACAATTGGCAAAAGTTGGCAGTGTTCATTGTTGACCAAGGGAAAAGACAGGCTGCCCTTATGGGAGGGGTGCTTCAGTGGGCTGCCTCTGTGAATGGGGAGACAGTGGATCATCCCCCAGTGAGTATGTGGTCTGAGGTGGCTTGCCTCTTAGAGGGCTGGGCCCCACCCCAGGACTGGAGGCAAGTGGAGGTGACACCTGAGGCAGTGGGGGTGGCTCTCGAAATAGTAAGCAGATCCTTTGAGAAGCAGAGTGCCCGTGAGGCAGCAGGGACTGTGGGTTGGCTGCTTCTCACAGTCTTAAAAAGGTTTACAGAGGAGACCCAAGAAATGGCAGCACAAGAACGCGAGCTGCAAACTTCAGTAGATTCCCTGAGGAGGGAAGTGGCACTGTTGCAAGAGGTGGCACGAGAACGCGAGCTGCAGACTTCTGTGGATGCCCTGAGGAGGGAAACAGTATTGATGCAGGAGGAGGCGGCACAAGAACGCGAGCTGCAAACCTCTGTGGATTCCCTGAGGAAGGAGATGGCCTTGATGCGGGAGGAGGCAGCACGAGAGTGCTGGCAGCAAGGTGCCATTGGAGATGAGACGGCAGCACTGTCAGGTGTTCTGAAGGAGGAAGAGGCCATCAAGGAAAAGGACAAACTCCTGAGGGAAGCACAGGTGGAGGTGGCACGAGAACGTCAACTGTGAAGCATTGAGGTGAAGGTAAGAGACCTTCTGAAGACAGAGGCAGCATTGCTGCGAGGCACAGTAGAAAAGGTAAAGATTATAGCAGAGGAGGCACTCGGGGGAGGGGAGAAAAAGGTGCCATCAGCCCCAGAAATGGAGGAACTGGGGAAGGATGAAGGGGTGGTGCCGGAGGCACTGGCGCCTCCTGTACTGAAAGCATGCCCAGTGGTTATAAAGAAAATAAAAACCCAGCAGCTGAAAGTTCCCCAAGAAGAGGAGCAGCCCCCTCCCCAGGTAGTGGAGCACTCTATGCTCTGCCCCTATACTCAGGCTGAGCTGGTGGATTTGGGCTCCCGGTTTAGGCAGAAACCCTCCATGTCAATATCAGCTTGGCTCCTGTGTCTGTGGGACTTAGGGGTGGATGGAATTGTTCTGTCGAGGTCAGAGATGGGAAAGCTGTCTTCCCTGACAGTGCAGCCTGCCTTGAGGCAGTGATTACAAAATGCACATCAGACCCCAGGGAGTCACTCCCTCCTGGATTTGCTGGGAGCCATGCTACTCAAGCTGTGTAGCAAAGCTCAGGCTGGAGGAAGACCCCCACAAATCAAGGGCCTTTGCAGCTGGCTCCCCCTATTACCCACCTTAATTTTGTTATTCTCCATTATACTATTGGCTTTGTTCTTGCTTGCATTGTTGCCAAGGGCTAAGCTATACTTTGATAAGCAGCAGGGAAAGGAGGAGAACATAAACTTCCCGGAAGCTTTTCAGGACAGTGCTCCTGAAGAATAGAACACACAGGGGCCAGATGGTGATCTTGGCATAGACTACCAAAACCTGCAGTTAGTTAGTCAAACATTGACTACCCCCATCTCCACCTAAGTGGGAATGCCCCCCTTTTCCTTATAATGCTAGTGAAATTAGTGATGAAGAGTTTTATAGGAAAATTAGAGAAATAGAATTATGAGAGATTACTGAATAGAATAACCCTGTCTGACACTTAATCAATCTTCTCATGTTTTCTTCTATTTGCTACTTCTACAACTTTTTTCTTCCTTCCTAATTACAGCCCTTTACTAGAATTTGTGGCTCATATTCAGAAATACCAAGTACCATAATTCTTCTGAGTGGTAAAGATACCTCAAGACAAGTGCTGGGCATAGAAGCCATGGGGCATACATCTGCAAAGAAGTGAAAAGCTAACCTTTTCAAAGAACATTACTTTTCTCTCACTTACCAGCTTTACATTTCCCTGTATGGTCCCAGAAGATGGCTGGTTATCCAGAGACGGGTAAGATTCCTCAAGGGAGGAACAACCTAAGACAGGCACAGTCGCAGGGGGGCCATCAGGTGAGAAATTGGGGATCAACAGAGGTGAGGCTTAGAACCTCAAACCCCCCCCCCCGCCCCCAGTTTTGAGATTTTGTGTACACCCGTGGATGTTTTGTTGCCCTTGTCTGGCTTGGATTAGTACCTAGTCTATAGGCAAAAACCTGATCATCTACACTTGCCTTCTTACAGTTCTAAATCATGCTTTCTATCTTTATCTTGCATCTACCTATGATAGAATGAATATTATAAGGGGATAAAATGTACCCATTGCATTAGAAATATAGATGATGATACCTGCCTAGCTAACTATAGCAGTGAGTGACCCTGAGCTGATAGACTCCATAGTCACTATTACATGCTGCATGTTTCTGTGGTCACATGTATTACTTAGAAACCACTTTGCATAGAAACAAGAAACACAATAGAGTACATGTTGATAGGAAAAGTTTTGGTCAAAGAACAGAAAACGATCACCTGTCTAACACTTGGCTAACCATGTATAGATTAGAAGGAAACAGAAAGAAAAAAGCTTGCCTATGCTTGTTAATCAAAAGAACAAATAAAAAATAATCATATCCTTGTGGAAATTGGTATAAATAAAGCTGTCATTGGCACTTTGTCGAGAGACCACCTCCATCTCACTCTGTGTCCTGTCTCTCCATGCACCGACTCCGTCTCATACATTTGGGCTTCACACCCCATCGCCCCCCGCTGGAGATGGACTCTGGCATCAATTGGCATATGGCTGTGACCCAATCCGGGTGATCAGCCATCATCTCCTGTTAGATGGCAGACGTATCTAACTGCCAACAGGTGCTACGAGAGCTAGGCATAAGAAATGCCATCTATAGTCCAGAGAATTATGGCCCAGATGAAGAGATTTTCACTACTGGGATGAGAAATACTGTACTTCAAATGGCTCCTACATCCCTCTTTGGGTCTCTAGTGGCTGTTCTTTCCCCTCACTTAGGGCAGCCCATAAGCAAGGTGACACATACAGTAGCAGACTTAGGAGAGGCTGAAGCAACGAGAATCCAGAAAGAAATAAGACCTGTTACTCACAAGAAGAACTTACAGGGCCCTATGAAGGTTATAAGGACCCAGATGTGGGTTGATTTAATATGGGCAGGATCAGATGGAAGGAAAATAGATGGGGAGTCAAATAGGATCTTACTAGAGCTATGGCAACAGCTGAAACCAGAGCAGCAGTTCCAGCCATTAAGACCAAAGAGGCAGAGGTC
The DNA here is from genome assembly GCF_030020395.1 of Manis pentadactyla. Taxonomy (NCBI): domain Eukaryota; kingdom Metazoa; phylum Chordata; class Mammalia; order Pholidota; family Manidae; genus Manis; species Manis pentadactyla. The sequence goes on along the minus strand of NC_080021.1, from coordinate 113,873,126 downwards.
AGAGACAGAGCCATGAGTCTGGCCTGTGTGTTTGCAAGACTTCCTGCTGGAGAACAAGCCAACTTCACTTGAGCCTACACAGGAATGTGATTGGGGAACACGGTTTGACTGAGGGGGAGGTCAAGGTATCTGCCCTGAGGGACCAGAGGCCACATGTTGAAATAGCTATTCATTGGTCCCCAGTGAACATATATGTCCTGGCTCTGGTGGACACAGGGGCTGAATGTTCACTGATTCATGGTAACCCTGAGTGGTTCCCTGGGACCCCCACTACCATAGATGGATATGGGGGGAAGGCTATCAGGGTGAAAAAAGCCCAAATCCCTTTGGGAATAGGGCATCTACCCCCAAAGGAGTATACTGTGTATATATCTCCTATACCTGAGTATCGCGTTCGCTCCTTGTGGTGGTGACGACAGCGATATGTACACAGACCTGGTTCACTTCAGTTCTTTATTGTTGCTCGGAAGGTCGGGAGAAGGTGAGTGAGAAGAAGCAACAGCCGGAGAGAGCGAGTGAGAGGAAGAATGAGAGGAGAGAGACTCCTTCTCTTTCCTGCTTATGCCTTATATAAAGGAAGCTGGCCTATGGTGATCAAGATCATGCGTGACCTTTAAGCTGATTGGTAGCATGCCTTCTGCATGAGTTGAGCACGAGCGTGGAAGCATGGGGCAAGCCTATAGGAGCAACTTCCTTATGCTAATGCCACCAAACCAGGAAGGGTGGCGCCCAGGAAGCGGGCACCATCTTAGGGCGTTGGTCAGCTACAGTGGAAGGGCGGTGTTCAGCCAATAGTGGGACTCAGCCTTGGCCGTAGGCCGGCCCCTACATCTCCCCCTTTTTTGTTTTTTAACACAATGAGGCTCAGGGACCATGCCTGTCTTAGGTTGTCAGGGAGGCGCAGCATCCTTACCCGTCATAGGGCAACAGACAGCTAAGGTCTGCGCCCTGTCTTAGGTTGGTATGCATACCTCCTGATCTTACCCATCTTTGACTACTGGTCCAACATATTGAGCCACACCCTAGGGGAGATGTCTTCCTCTATAGCTGCCATGGCCTGCACCAGAGCCATCCGCACTTCCCGATGTTGCCATTGCATGGAACAGACTTTTCTCCCAAGTAGGAGAAGACCTACAAGGAGTAATATACCCATAACACCCATGCCTGACCAGGCTTTGGTGGCATTTAGCACAGCTTCAGCAAACTGAGCTACAGACAGCGCCTCTACCTTTTGGGAACTAACATTCAATATTTCTAGCCATAGCTGAGTGGTGAGCATGTCAAACTCACTGGACCAATTGGTGGATAACATCTTGTCTAATTCCCTGGACAGATTGGCAGCTTTAGAGAGGCTATGAAAAGGAATGCCAGTAACACATAGAGCTGTCAAAGGGCAGATATGGGAGAGAAAAAGGCGGGAAAGGTATGTGCAGTTTCAGTCACCGGGAGTGGTAGAGGCCAAGCCTTCACCAGACCCCATAGTTCTCTGGGTTCTGCTATCGCCTGCTGAAGGATCAGTAGCAGGATCAGCATCAGTGGGGTCGGCATCTCGCACTTCCGGTTCTGGTCTTGCCACTCTCCGTGTCAGGCGTTCAGGCACCCAGATGGGATTGTTTCGGTCCTGTGGGAAAACACAAACAGAGCCTCGGTTCCAGATTAACACTGGATCCGGGCCTTTCCATGATCCTTCCAATACATCCTTCCACATAACTGCGGGCATGTCTTTAGGCCTGGAATGGCGATTATGCCGCTCTGCTGCACTGTGGCCATCTTTGTCCAATGTTAAAAAATTTAAAATGAATAATATGATGTTAAGTTTGTCTCTGGGGTATCTGAAGTCTGCCCCTATTCCCCCTTTTTGTTTATAGAGAGCATTTTTAAGGGTCAGGTTGGTACGCTCTACCGCGCCTTGCCCTTGAGGGTTGTAGGGAATACCTGTGGTATGGGTGATATCCATTACCCTTAAAAATCTAAGAAAGGATTGGGATGTATATGCTGGTCCATTATCAGTTTTTACATGCTTGGGCTTTCCCCAGGCCGAAAACGCCTGAAGGCAGTGAGTTATGACATCTCTAGTTTTTTCCCCTGTATGGCAAGAGGCGAAAATGATGCCTGAGCAGGTGTCAACAGACACATGAATATATTTCATCTTGCCAAACTCTGGAATATGAGTGACATCCATTTGCCAAATGTGATTGGGTAGTAGTCCCTTTGGATTGACTCCCTCTGAAACGGTGGGTAAGAGTGTAACACACCATTTACAACTTACTACTATGGCTCTAGCTTGGTCTCTAGTAATATTATATTTTAAACAAAGGGTGTTTGAATTCACATGAAATTGTTTGTGAAATTGTGTGGCTTGTTCTACATGGTCAAATATCACTGAGATGTTAGACTCACGGGTCAGGGCATCGGCACGTCTGTTTCCCTCAGCAATGGGTCCTGGGAGGGAAGTGTGGGCTCTTACATGTCCAATAAAGAAAGGTGTTGATCGATCCCAGATCAGTTGTGGTAGCTTTCTAAAAGTACTGGCAACGGGGGAAGACTGGCTAATATAACTTACATTCTCTAAGATGGACACAGCATTCACTACATACTGACTATCTGCTAAAAGGTTAAAAGGTTCCTGTGAGAAAAGTGTAAAGGCTTGTGCTACAGCCAACAGCTCTGTTTGTTGGGCTGAAGTGGTTGGAAAACTGAATGTCCAAGATTGGTCACCAGTGGCCACAGTCCTGATGCCATTCTTTGACCCATCAGTGAACACTACCTTAGCCTTGGGTATGGGATTACATGTTGTGTTTTTAGGAAAGATGACGGGATTAGAGAGGCAGAACTGTAGCCAAGGATGTTTTGGGTAGTGGTTGTCAAAGGAAGCATTGGTGATGGTGTAAGCAACAGCCCATTCATCACAGCATGCAGTAAGACATTCAATCTGCTCAGCAGTATAAGGTGTTATTATTATGTTTGGGGGAATCCCAAATGTTTTTATAGCTGTCCTGATTCCCTTGATGATCAAATCAGCTATACTCTGAGGATACCATCTTAATGTTTTTCCTGGAGAGTGGGCCAGATATGCCCAGAGAATTGGCCCTTCCTGCCAAAGTACCCCTGTTGGGCTATTATTACTGGGTATCACTATAAGGAATAGCAATTTGCCATAGTCTATTCTATCTACCTGGGCAAGCTGCAAGCGGGATTGGACTAGGCTCAAGGCTTCCTTGGCTTGCTTACTGAGAGAGCGCGGAGATGATAAATCAGAATCGCCCTTCAGTGTCTCATATAATGGACTGAGCTCTTCATCTGTAAGCTTTAGGAATGGCCTTACCCAATTTATATCTCCAAGGAGTTTTTGAAAATCATTGAGGGTGCTTAGATGATCTGTTCTTATGATCACTTTTAATGATCTAACAATAGTATCTTCCAATTTTATTCCTAAATACTGTTTGGTACAAGTTACCTGTACCTTTTATGGTGCTAGTTCTAAGCCCCATTGTTTAAAATGTTCTTGCAAGAAGCAGAGGCCTTCTTCTACTACACTGTTCCTTTCATGACATAAGAGAATATCATCCATATAATGATAGATAATCACTTCAGGGAACCTTTTTCTAACTTCTGCTAGGGCCTTATGTACAAACAACTGGCACATAGTAGGGCTATTCGCCATGCCTTGTGGCAACACCTTCCATTCATACCGCTCATCTGGGTGACCATGATTGACAGCTGGTACCGTGAAGGCGAACTTTTTACAATCTTCAGGATGAAGAGGGATGGAAAAGAAACAATCTTTGATATCTATTACAATGGTCTTCCAATCTTTTGGCAGGGCCATAGGCAATGGTAAACCTAATTGTACTGATCTCATGAGAATCATCTGTTTATTTACAGCTCTTAGATCATGCAGCAATCTCTATTTTCCTGATTTCTTTTTTATGACAAATATGGGTGTATTCTATGGGGAAGTAGAACTTTGAAGATGCCCTGTGGCAATTTGCTCTTGCACTAATGTGTGGGCTGCTTCCCTTTTCTCTTTAATAAGGGGCGACTGAGGAACCCACACAGGCTCCTCTGATCGCCATTGTATTTTTAGTTCTTGTCTGTCCTCAATGGCCCTGAGGAAAAACCCAGTCCTGGGCCTCCAATCCTACTGGGTACCACTCCTGAGAGCGGGATGGGTGTCTCTCTGCCAGTCAAGTTTTTTCCTATGCCTCCGGTCCTTGTATGGCCCCGCTTCCTCATAATGGACTTTGCCTGATTACTATAGAAGGTTTCTGTTGTTAGTTTAAGATTCATCTGGGTCAGTATGTCTCTTCCCCAGAGAGACACCGGTATTCTCAGCACATAAGGTTGAACTACTCCCTCATGCCCTTCCGGATCTTTCCAGGGGAGTGTGGCAGCACTACATAATGGGGCTTGAGCTATGCCCAGCCCTCTTAGAGTCTGAGCAGCTCGGTTTAGAGGCCAATCTTTAGGCCACTCAGCTTCCCTTATAATGCTGCGATCTGCCCCTGTGTCTAATAGTCCTAAGAAGTTCCTATCTCTAATCTTCAGGACAAGCATAGGCCTGTCTCCCAGCTCCATTGTGAAACAGCCCAGATGATCCAAATCCTGATTGACCTCTTTTCATGTTTTTATGTCCATATTGTCTATGCTTACTAGGAAGCATAAGAATTTGAGCAATGCGGTCTCCAGAATTGATGGCTGTAACGACTCTTGGGGAGGAGACCATAATCTTTACTACTCCCTCATAATCTGGGTCAATAACTCCTGGGTGTACTATCAATCCTGCTTTGGTTGTGGAACTCCGGCCCAATAGGAGTCCCACTGTATCCTTAGGTAATGGACCTTCAAAATCTGACTCTACTAACTGGACCCCCATCTCGGGTGTCAATATGAGTCTGGTGGTGGCACGGATGTCCACTCCTGCACTCCCTGCGATGGCTCTCCTTGGTTCTTCAACTCCAAGCTGGATCCTTGATCTGTCAGATGAAAATGTGTCCTGGAAATTTGTTGGATCACCCCATACATTTGAGGGCCCTGAGGTGGGGGGCCCGGCCTCCCGTTTTTTGCCTGCTGCGGGGGTAGTGGGCGTCCCTCCACATCTACTACTGATCTGCACTCTCTTGCCCAATGGTTTCCTTTTCTACATCTGGGACATAATCTCGGTTGTGGTTTGATGTTGGTCACACTGGCTCCTCCTCCGCCTAATTTCGGGCAATCTCGCTTTAAATGACCCATCTGCTTGCAATAGAAGCATGCCCCGGGAGGGGTACCCCTGCTACACGCCTGTTGCAGTCCCTGAGTTATGGCTGTGGCTATCACTTGTCCTTGCACTACCCTATCATTGATGTCTCGGCAAACTTTGAGGTACACATTTAAATCTTTATTTTTCCAAGGCCTGATAGCTTCTTTACACCATTTATTTGCTTGCTCATAGGCCAACTGTTTTACTAGGGGCATGGCTGTGTCAGCATCTCCAAATATACGGCCTGCGGTTTGCATCAGTCTCGCCAAGAAATCTGCATAAGGCTCATTTGATCCTTGGAGTACTCTGGATAGTTGACCCTGTAAATCACCAGAGCCCTGGAGTGTTTTTCAGGCCTTGACAGCTGCTGTAGCTATTTGCATATACACTGCAGGTGGGTAATTTATCTGATTATGCTGTCCTAAGTAAGGTCCTGTGCCCATCAGCATCTCTAGGTTCCACTGATTGTTCCCTGCGGCAGCGTTGCGCCGGGCAGTGTCTTGTGAAAGCTCTGCCCACGCAGTTTTGAATAGCAGGTACTGACCTCCAGTAAGGCATGCTCTGGCTACATTAGCCCAATCATCTGGTGTTAGATTCTGAGTGGCTAATGACTCCACTATGGCCACAGTGAACGCTGCTTGCACTCCATAGGTGGTGGCAGCTTCCTTTAGGCTTTTTACAAGCTTAAAATCTAGGGCTTGATGGTATCTTTGCTGGGTGTTTGGATCTTCTATTACTGGGAAGGCTGCATTCCCCTCCATGGTAAGCCATTCCCTCCATCTATTCTTGCCCAATTGTTCTTGGCACCCCTGGCCACCACAACATGAGTAACTCTGGTAAAGGGGTGGCTCTGCTCTATAGGTTGGAGAGCAAAATGGATGATTTGGGGTGGTTGGCACAATCTCTTCTACCTTACTGCTCTTATTGGGGAGAGGGGCCGAACTAGTCTCTCCTTCCTCTCTGCTTATTCTCAGTTGGCTCAGTGAGGGGTACAATGTGGGCCGATGTCCTCTCTGAGCAGCCCTAGCCTCTAACTCTTCTCCTGATAATTCTTGGTCCTCTTCCTCATCAGAAGACCCCCCCTGTGTAGATCCTCTTTCAGATGCTCTTGCAGAGGCTCTTTCTTCTTTCACTTCCTCAAGAACCTCCTCTCCTTCCCTTATGGCCTCTCTACAACTAAGTTTATTCTCCTTTAGGCAGTTCCTAACCAGCCCCCATATGGGGAGCGTCCCAGCCGGGAGCGGCTCCCTGCGATCTGCATTGCGCAGATCCTCGCCTAACTTTTCCCACACAAGGGTAGTGATTCTTCCTTCATCTAGGAACCATGGAGCATGCTTCTCTACCGTGTGGAGGAAAGCCCTTGCAGTTTTTGTTTTTAATGGTGTTCCGTTGGCCCTCAGGAGTGCTCTCAAAGGCTCTTCTGCTCTCAGTCTAGACCCTTCTGACCCCATGTTAATAGTGAAGAGATTAAGATATACTCCTGATGTCTATAGGTAGGGGGTACTCTTATCACTAATTTACATTCGTCGCTATACCGCGAACTTTCCTTGCTTCGTTGCTATCCCGTGAACTTTCACTGGCACCCTTACTTCATCTAACATACTTAGCAACAACAAACACAATAATAAGCACAAGGATGAACAAGACGAACAGACAGAATAGAAATCCCCACCTCGGCTGCTTACTTTCATTTTGCTTGTTGATCCACTCACCCTCCTCTTTCGAGGTGCCCTCCCGAACGATCCTTCTGAATGGAGTCCACTGGTACTGCTTCAGGGTAAGAAGCTCTATGGCATCCGCGTCCGCCAGTTTCTCCTCTGGGTGGTTGGAGAAAAATTCCCGGGTTTCGGCACCAGATATCGCGTTCGCTCCTTGTGGCGGTGACGACAGCGATATGTACAAAGACCTGGTTCACTTCAGTTCTTTATTGTTGCTCGGAAGGTCGGGAGAAGGTGAGTGAGAAGAAGCAACAGCCGGAGAGAGCGAGTGAGAGGAAGAATGAGAGGAGAGAGACTCCTTCTCTTTCCTGCTTATGCCTTATATAAAGGAAGCTGGCCTATGGTGATCAAGATCATGCGTGACCTTTAAGCTGATTGGTAGCATGCCTTCTGCATGAGTTGAGCACGAGCGTGGAAGCATGGGGCAAGCCTATAGGAGCAACTTCCTTATGCTAATGCCACCAAACCAGGAAGGGTGGCGCCCAGGAAGCGGGCGCCATCTTAGGGCGTTGGTCAGCTACAGTGGAAGGGCAGTGTTCAGCCATAGTGGGACTCAGCCTCGGCCATAGGCCAGCCCCTACACCTGAGTATATTTTGGGGATTGATATCCTGCAGGGTCTATGTTTGCAGACCACTGCAGGTGAGTTCAGACTGAGAGTGCGTGTGGTGAAGGCAGTTCTGAGGGGACATGCTGGGCACCCGCCCACAGCTTTGCCTGTGCCTCAGCAGGTGACTAATACCAAACAATACAACTGCCCAGAGGGCATAAAGAGATTGGAGAAACTCTCCAGGAGCTGGAAAAGGTGGGTATTATAAAGCCCACCCATAGTCCTTTCAATTCCCCAGTGTGGCCTATAAAAAAGCCAGATGGCTCCTGGCGTACGAGTGTGGATTATAAAGAACTGAATAAAGTCATACCCACTATGCGTGCTGCTGTCCCCTCTATTGCAGACTTCATGGATACCCTCAGCCATGAACTAGGAACATACCATTATGTGGTAGATCTTGCTAATGCCTTCTTTTCCATTGACATTGAGCAGGAAAGTCAGGAACAGTTTGCCTTCATGTAGGAAGGACAGCAATGGACTTTCACCATCCTCCCACAGGGATACCTCTACAGCCCCACCATCTGTCATGGACTTGTAGCCCAGGACTTGGCTACATGGGAGGAACTGCCAATGGTGCGGCTGTACCATTGTATTGATGATGTCATGCTCATGTCTGATTCTCTTTCAGATCTAGAAGGTGCAGCACCTAGACTGCTGCAACATTTACGGGAGAAAGGATGGGCTGTGAACAGCACCAAGTTTCAGGGACTTGGTTTGTCTGTTAAATTCTTGGGGATCGTCTGGTCGGGTAAGACCAAAGTTATACCAGAAGCAGTTATAGACAAAGTTCAGGCCTTTCCTACCCCTACAACTGTAACATTGCTACAGGAATTTCTGGGTCTTCTAGACTACTGGAGGGTGTTTATACTGCACTTGGAGCAAATTCTGAAGCCCTTATACTGGTTGGTGTGAAAGGGCCTCAGGTGGAACTGGGATGAAACGTGTGCATCTGCCTTTACTACAGCAAAACGGGCAGTCAAGGCCATGCAGGCCTTGAGTGTGATAGACCCATCAAGGCCCTGTGAGCTGGATGTTCATGTCACTGAAGATGGTTATGGCTGGGGTCTCTGGCAGTGGCTTGAATGAACTCGCCAACCCAGTGGTTTCTGGTCACAACTCTGGAAGGGGGCAGAGGTACGATACACTTTGATAGAAAAACAACTGGCTGCCATGTATCATGCCTTGCTGGCTACAGAACCCATCACTGGAATGGCCCCAATAAAGGTAATAACTACCTATCCCATCTTGGGGTGGGTATGAGACTGCACCCAAAGCCAAGGAGTGGTGTGGCACAAATGCCCACACTGGCCAAGTGGGATGCTTACCTACAGCAGTGTAGTGCCCTCTCTAGTAGCCCCTTGAGTGAAGAACTCCAATACTTATTGGGGCTGGTGACATATACTAGTGAAAAGCAGGAAAAACTTGCTTTGAACCATTAGTAGCAGAGAGTCCCTATCAGGAGGGAAGAGCCCCTATACCTGAAGATGCATGGTACACAGATGGCTCCAGCCGCAGGCAGCCCCCAAAATGGAGGGCCATAGCTTCCCATCCTAAGACTGAGACAATATGGATGGAAGATAGTGAGGGGAAGAGCAGCCAATGGGTAGAGTTGTGGGCTGTGTGGCTTGTGATCAGCCAGGAGCCCTCCCCTATAGTTGTCTGCACTGACAGCTGGGCTATCGGGGCTTGACCCTGTGGCTACCAACCTGGTACCATGCCAACTGGCTGGTTGGTCACTGACCCCTTTGGGGGCAAGAATTATGGCAAGACTTATGTGCCTGTGGTCAGACCAAAATAATTACAGTATACCATGTGACAGGTCATTTGCCACTGGCATCCCCAGGAAATGATGAGGCAAATAAATTGGCCCAGATACATTGGTTAGAAGGAAAGCCTGCCTCTGATGTAGCCCAATGGCTACATCAGCATTTGTTGCATGCAGGGCAAAAGACAATGTGGGCCGTAGCCCGTCAGTGGGGCTTGCCTTTGACTTTTGAAGAAGTTAGTAGAGCCCGACAGGAATGTGTCATGTGCTCCAAAAGAGACTTACAGCGAGTCCCACAGCAACGTGGAACAATAGCTAAGGGGCCTATACCCCTTGTCAGGTGGCAGATAGACTATATTGGGCCTCTACCTGTGTCAGAAGGATATCAGTACGTGATGACTTGTGTGGACACAGCTACTGGACTTCTGGTTGCTTTTCCTACCTGTTGTGCAGGCCAGCAGGTGACCAAAAGAGGCCTGGAACATTTCTTTGCTACCTGTGGCCAACCACAGGTGATTGAGAGTGATCAGGGCACCCATTTTACTGGACATACACTGCAAGAATGGGTACGACAGCTGTGAATTAAGTGGAAGTTTCATGTGCCATAGAATCCTACCACAGCAGGCATGATAGAGAGGCACAATGGCTTGTTAATATCCAGACTAAAGTCAGATACCAATAGTCTATGGGGATGGTCAGTCCGCTTATGGACTGTACTAGGGCATTTGAATGAGAGACCCCAAAAGGGAGCTTTGAGCCCTGTAGACATGTTAACACATATGGCTGCCTCCCCCATTCAACTGCAAGTACAAACCAAGGAAGAATCACTGAAGCCGAGGTTTGGCCACCAGAATAACATCTTGCTGCCAGCACCAACTGCATTGAACTCCGGAGACTCCATTGAGTGGACGTGGCCTTGGACCTTTTGACACATGGACCAATGAAGGCTGGCTCTCCTGGCACCTTGGGGACAAGGCCTGGAAGCTGGCCTCCTGTGTATTCCTGGAATAACAGCAGAGTAGCCCAAAGGTCACAGTAGTATATCCTGAATGGCCAGAAGGTAGGAGCATCTTACCGGGGAGTTTTGTTTTATCATTATGGCCAGTGCATGCACCTCCAGTAGCACTATATATAGACCCTTCAGTAACCCCCATGGGGAAAGGAGTAAAAGTATGGTATATTAGACCTGGAAGGGACCCCCTTCCTGCTACAGTCCTATCACAGGACTACTCTCTTGCATACATCCTACCTGATGGACAAGATTTGCCTATGTTGGTGGCATTAAAACATGTGTTTTATTGCCCCTAAAATCTTTGTGGATTGGGAACTTCCTCTGGCTTGAAAATTATTATAACTTTTGTTATTAGGAACCTCCTCTGGCTTGAGGATTAGAATAATTTTTGTATCAAAATCTTGCTGTATCTTAATTTTTATTATCTCTAAGTTGTTGTTATCCTCTGTTGCTATTGTGGAATCTGGTTACAGTGCTCCAGCTTTCTCACATAGGGACCATTGTGGAAGATTGAAAGCGTGTAGATTGTAAGGCAAGAATCCTGGAGGGGTGGAGTGTGGGGAAGTTGGGGTTCCTATGGCCAGGATCCTCACTGAACTTAAACCACCTGATGATGTAACTGGCCTGTTGCTGGGCTGCCGCTTCCATACCTGTAGGCAATAAGCTATTACGGCACTATATAGAGAGCTCGGCCCAGTGCTCTGGGTGGTGGCAGAGACGCTAGTGCTTGACCTACCACCAGGAGAAAAGCCAGGTAATAAACCCTTTCACCCCAGAGAACGTTTTGCTGTCAGTTTCTTTGGTCACACTGAATCCATAGAGAACTTGCCCGGGGCTGAAACCCATTGGCAAGACTTACATCTTATACCAAACCTTGACCATAATATTCCTCCACTTTGTATGCCTTTCCTCATGTAATACAGCATTTTTAATATTCCAGCCAAAGACCATAAAGCAACCTTTCTCTTAAATACAGTTTCCTGCACATTATTATTATTATTCATTTTTAGATTGCATTTCCCTGGCACACATTGCAAAGACATTTTCCTACAGATCAAAACCAAAAGCTTGGACTAAGCCAGTGTTCCTTTCAACTTGAATCACCACCCACCTGGGCCTGACTCAAGCTGGCATTCCAAAGGGGAAATAGTTCCCAAGCGCACTGCAACCTCAGGATCCCCTGCTCAGGTGTGCAGAACTGGATTCATCAAGAGAGGTGACAAAGCAGATCTGACTGAAGGTGAATTCTGGGGAACAGCAGGGTTTAGGGTAGCCCGGCCATGTGGCACAGAGTAAGTAGAAATGATTTTTCACTGGGACAGTTTGAGAAAGAAAGAGAGTTGTTCATGATTCCAAACTGTTGCCAGAGCTTGCTGAAGCTTTTAGCTAGAAATGCTTTGAAGATAAGACTTCTTCTGGAGAAGCCTAAGACCTGAAAACCAATCATGTTTTGTTATTATGAAACTTCACAGTATGAAAATTTTTTAAACAAAGACTTCTGTTCGAGTATTCACTTAAAAAGAAACCAGAATTGATTTGGTCTTTGTTTTTGGATCCCTTACAAGTCTAGGTTGTTATCTACAAAAAGTAGAATCCTTTTAGAAATTAACTTTCAGGAAAGGGAAGGATAATTTTATTAGATAATCATTGTTCTTTCTTTTTTCTCATTGACCAGATTTTGCCAGGTGAGTAAACAGTGTCAGTTGGCCGAGTCTTTCTAGCTTTAAATTTCTTTAGCTCTCTTATGCCAGCAGGATACTGCTTATGAAAGACAGGCATTAATTACTCTGCCCAAGATCCTAGCAGTGTGGTGGGTCTCCTGAAAAGTTGGCGAAGATTAGATGTCATATGCCTTATCTGGGCTAAGTCAAGAGCCCAGAAGGCTGGTAGACCATGTTGGCTGCTTGTGGAGATTTTATCGATGTGACTGGAGAATCGTGACAGTGCTTCCAGCCATTCTATTTCATCACTGGATAGATTGGGACAAGTTACTTCATCTCTAAGGTGGATTTCCTCATCTGTAAATGGGGCTAATAGTGGTGTCTACATCATAGTGCTTTTAGGATTAAATGATAGAGACCCCAATGCAAATGTTAAACATAAGTTAGCTATTATTATCAGATACCTGTGTGTGACTCAAGTAACTCCACTCATGCCAATATTTATTTGTGGCAGGAGGTCTTTTGTTGTCAGCTTTTGTTAGATATATCATGTTTTTAAACATTTTTCCATGATGGTGAAAAGACAATAAGAAAGCAGCAGTGAACTGATAGATGTGGCAGAGGGAGAACAAGAATTCCCTGGAATGGTTGCTCCCAGTGGCCTTTCCATTTCTCATTATCATTGAAAACTATATTTTGGAACCAAGAGAAAGCACTCTTGGGAGCCTCTATGTAACAGGCTGTGTGTGTGCGTGTTTTAAAATTGCTCAAGCTCTGCTTGGGGGATACTTGTCATCAAAAGAGAAATCAGTAGGAAAGAACATTATGAACCTAAAAAACATCATAGGGACTTCACTAATAGGCTATTCATGCTGCTTACATTTATGAACCGACCCTCGAAATTACCAGAAGAGGTGACCCAAACAGGTGTGATGTGAACATGCTTTTAATTTCACTAGTGTCCATATGGCTGCAGTTTCATTTCAAATAAATTGGGAATAAATGAAAACACAAAATGCAATTTCTGTCCCCCAAGGGATTGCTTTTGCACGAATTTTGCTAAGTACATTTTCCAAACAGAGGCTTGGATATCTAGTGATAAAATCATCAGATAGAACATACAGAGCTGGAGAGGATTAAAGATGGCAGCATGAGAGGTGACACAGAGGCTTCCTCCTAAAACCACATATAATGTGAAAATATAATTAATACAACTAATTCTGAAAGAGGAACAAGAAAGAGGGCTGTGCCAAAGTGCGTACACCTGGAGAAAAGAATAAGCCTCACAGAACAGGGTAACATACCATGGCCTGGTGGGACCCAAGCCCTTCCCCCACCCCAGCTCACTAGCGGAAGGAAGAGAAATGGAGTGAGAAGAGAGTGGAGGCCTGGGACTACTGAATACCTAACTCTGGAGATGTGCTCTGGGAGCACAAACCTACATTTCATGGTGCTTTCATGATACTCTTATGATTAGGGTGTTGGAAAGCTAAGACAGGTAGAATACCTGGAGAGACTGAGATTACAGCTGCTTGTGGATGCAGGGATCCATATCCAGGTGCTCTGGGACAAAAGAAAGGTGGGCAGTCTGAGACACTTCCAAACAGTGAGAGGGGCTGCTAAAGTGGCAAGGATTGCACAGAGCTTACTGCTCAGGAGAAAGGACAGGTAGAAAAAATTGTGTGGGTCCACTCTGCCCAGCAGGTTGGGAACTTTCATGATCTTCAGGTGCTCCAGCTCCCTGGCTGGCTACACAGCTCCAAGGACCACCTCCATGATACACAGCCTGCTGCAACTTTCTCCCGACCAGCCCCACCTGGTTTGCAAACAGGCAAACCCTACCCTGGCTTTAGGTGAGCCAGATGGAAGCCCCATCTATAGCAGCTACAAACACAAATCATAGAGGCTTATACCTGTGTGCTCGGCCCACTGGTTCAGGCAGTGGAGACAGGCATAGCAGCCGGGAAGCAGGAAACAGCTCTGTCCTCCCCACAGGCATCCATACCACTCCCCTGAGACTCCCAAAATTGCTTCACAGGCTGAGTGGCTCGAGAGAGTAGAGCTTCTGGGCACTAGTGGGCACTATACACAAATATGAAATGCCAAAGGAACCTGGTTCAGAGTAAAATGATGAATACAATACCATAGAAACATTCAAATGATATTGACCTTATGAATCTTCCTGAAAGGGATTTCAAAATTAAAATCATTAACATGCTCATGGAGGTACAGAAAAATATTTAAGAACTCAGAAATGAATTCTGGTTGGAGATCCAATCATTACAGAACACAGTATCAGAAATGAAACATAAATTGGAAAGTTTTAGAAGTAGATTACATATGGTGGAGGAGACGATAAATGAAATAGAAATTAGAGAAGATGAATACAAAGAAGCTGAGGCACAGAAAGAAAAAAGGATCTCTAAAAATGGAAGAATATTGAGAGATCTGTGTGACCAATCCAAACGGAACAATATTCACATTATAGGGGTACCAGAAGAAGATGAAGAGAGAAAAAGGGATAGAAAGTGTCTGTGAAGAGGTAATTGCTGAAAACTTCCCCAATCTGGGGAAGGACATAGCTCTCAGGCCATGGAGGTGCACAGATCTCCCAACACAAAGGACCCAAGGAAGACAACACCAAGACATATAGTAATTAAAATGGCAAAGATCAAGGATGAGGACAGACTATTAAAAGCAGCTAGAGAGAGAAATAAGATCACATACAAAGGAAAGCCCATCACGCTATCATCAGACTTCTCACCAGAAAACTTACAGGCCAGAAGGGAGTGCATGATGTATTTAATGCAATGAAGCAGAAGGACCTGAAGCAAGAATACTTTATCTGGCAAGATTATCATTTACATTTGAAGAAGGGATTAAACAATTTCTAGATAAGCAAAAGCTGAGAGAATTCACCTCCCCAAAACCATCTTTACAGTGTATTTTGGAGGGACTGCTACAGATGGAAGTGTTCCTAAGGCTAAATAGCTGTCACCAGGGGTAATAAAACCACAGTAAAGAAAGTAGAACAGTTAATTACTAAGCAAATGCAAAATTAAATCAACTATCCCCAAAGTCAATCAAGGGATAGACACAGAGTACAGAATATGATACCTAATATATAAAGAATGGAGGAGAAATAAAAAGGAGGAGAAAAAAAGACCTTTAGATTGTACTTGTAATAGCATATTAAGTGTGTTAAGTTAGACTCTTACATAGTAAGGAAGTTATCCTGAACCTTTGGTAACCATGAATCTAAAGCCTGCAATGGCAATAAGTACATACCTATCGATAATCACCCTAAATGTAAATGGACTGAATGCACCAATCAAAAGACATAGAGTCACTGAATAGATAAAACAACAAGCCCCCCCCACCAGAAAGGCCCATCTATATGCTGCCTACAAGAGACTCACTTCAAACTCAAAGACATACACAGACTAAAAGTGAAGGGATGGAAAAAGATATTTCATGCAACTAATAGGGAGAAAAAAGCAGGAGTTGCAGTACTTGTATCAGACAAAATAGACTTCAAAACAAGGAAAGTCACAAGAGACAAAGAAGGACATTACATGATGACAAAGGGTCAATCCAAAAAGAAGATATAACCATTATAAATATCTATGCACCCAACACAGGAGCACCTACATATGTGAAACAAATACTAACTGAATTAAAAGGGGAAATAGAATGCAATGCATTCATTCTAGGAGACTTCAACACTCCACTCACTCCAAAGGACAGATCAACCAGACAGAAAATAAGCAAGGAGACAGAAGCACGGAGCAACACACTAGAACAGATTGACCTAACAGACATCTACAGAACTCTACACCCAAAAGAAGCAGGATACACATTCTTCTCAAGTGCACATGGAACATTTTCAAGAATAGATCATATACTAGGCTACAAAAAAAGCCTCAGTAAATTCAAAAAGATTGAAATTGTACCAACCAGTTTCTCAGACCATAATGGTATGAAACTAGAAATAACACACAGAAAATGAAAAATCCCACAAACACATGGAGGCTCCACAACATGCTCTTAAATAACCAATGGATCAATGACCAAGTGAAAACAGAGATTATGCAATATATGGAGACAAATGACAACAATAATTCAGCACTGAAAAATCTGTGGGACACAGCAAAGGCCTTGCTGAGAGGAAAGTATATTGCAATACAGGCCTACCTCAAGAAAGAAGAACAATCCCATATGAACACTCTAAACTCACAATTAATGAAACTAGAAAAAGAAGAACAAATGAGGCCCAAAGTAGAAGAAGGGACATAAAAAAGATTAGAGCAGAAATAAATAAAATCGAGAAGAATAAAACAATAGAAAGAATCAATGAAAGCAAGAGCTGGTTCTTTGAGAAAATATACAAAATTGATAAACCCCTAGCCAGACTCATAAAGAAAAAAAGAGAGTCTACATACATAAACAGAATCAGAAATGAGAAAGGAAAAATCACTACGGACACCACAGAAATACAAATAATTATTAGAGAGTATTATGAAAAACTATATGCTAACAAACTGGATAACGTAGAAGAAATGGACAACTTTCTAGAAAAATACAACCTACCATGGCTGACCCAGAAAGAAACAGAAAATCTGAGCAGACCAATCACCAGCAACAAAATTGAACTGGTAATCAAAAAACTACATAAGAACAAAACCTGAACCAGATGGCTTCACAGCCGAATTTTATCTAAATATTTATACCTAATACCCATCCTCCTTAAAGTTTTCCAAAGAGTAGAAGAAGAGGGAATACTTCCAAGCTCATTCTATGAGGCCAGCATCACTCTAATACCAAAACCAGGCAAAGACACCACAAAAAAAGAAAATTACAGACCAATATCCCTGATGAACATAGATGCAAAAATACTCAACAAATATTAGCAAAACGAATTAAAAAATACGTCAAAAAGATTATCCATCATGATCAAGTAGGATTTATTTCAGGGATGCAAGGATGGTAGAACATTAAAAAATCCATCAACATCATCTGCCACATCAACAAAAAGAAGGACAAAAATGACAAGATCATCTCCATAGATGCTGAAAAAGCATTTGACAAAATTCCACATCCATTCATGATAAAAGCTCCCAACAAAATGGGTATAGAGGACAAGTACCTCAACATAATAAAGCCTATATATGACGAACCCACAGCCAACATCATACTTAACAGCAAGAAGCTGAAAGCTTTTCCTTTTAGATTGGGAACATGACAAGGTTGCCCACTCTCCCCACTTCTATTCAACATAGTACCGGAGGTCCTAGTAATCAGGCAACACAAAGAAATAAAAGGCATTCAGATTGGCAAGGAAGAAGTTAAGCTGTCCCTGTTTTCAGATCACATGATATTATAAATGAAAAGCCCTAAAGAATCCACTCCAGAACTACTAGATCTAATATCTGAATTCAGCAAAGTTGTGGGATGCAAAATTAATACACAGAAATATGTTGCTTTCCTATACACTACTGATGAACTAGCAGAAAAAGAAATCAGGAAAACAATTCCATTCACAATTGCATCAAAAAGAATAAAATAACTAGGAATAAACTGAACCAAGTAAGTGAAAGACCTGTACTCTTGAAAACTACAAGACATTCATGAACAAAATTAAAGAAGATACCAATAAATGGAAACACATCCCATGCTCATGGATAGGAAGAATTAATATTGTCAAAATGGCCATCCTGCCTAAAGCAATCTACAGATTCAATGCAATTCCTATCAAAATACCAACAGCATTATTCAATGAACTAGAGTAAATCATTCCAAAATTCATATGGAACCACAAAAGACCCCAAAGAGCTAAAGAATTCCTGAGAAGGAAGAATAAAGCAGGGAGGATTATGCTTCCCAACTTCAACCTCTCCTACAAAACCCCAGTAATCAAAACAATTTGGTACTGGCACAAGAACAGAACCATAGACCAATGGAACAGACTAGAGAGCTGTGAAATAAACCCAACAATATATGGTCAATTAATATACGATAAAGGTACCATGGACTTACAATGGGGAAATGACCACCTCTTCAACAGCTGGTCTTGGCAAAACTGGACAGCTACATGCAAGAGAATGAAACTGGATTATTGTTTAACCCCATACACAAAAGTAAACTCAAAATGAGTCAAAGACCTTAATGTAAGTCATGAAATCATAAAACTCTGAAGAAAACATAGGCAAAAATCTCCTGAATATCAACACAAGCAACTTCTTCCTGAATGCATCTCCTTGAACAAGGGAAACAAAAGCAAAATTGAACACATGGGACTACATCAAACTAAAAATTTCTGTATGGCAAAGGACACCATCAACAGAACAAAAAGGCATCCTACAATATGGGAGAATGTATTTGCAAGTGACATATCCGACAAGAGGTTAACATCCAAAATATATAAAGAACTCACACGCCTCAACACCCAAAAAGCAAATAACCCAATTAAAAAATGGGCCGAGGATATGAAGAGACAATTCTCCACAGAAGAAATTCAGAAGGCCAACAGACATATGAAAAGATGTTCCACATCATTAATCATCAAGAAAATGCAAATTAAAACCACAATGAGATATCACCTCACACCAGTAAGGATGGCCAACATCGAAAAGACTAAGAAAAACAAATGCTGGCAAGGATGCGGAGAAAGGGGAACCCTCCTACACTGCTGGTGGGAATGTAAGCTAGTTTTAACCATTCTGGAAAGCAATACAGAGGTTCTTCAAAAAACTAAAAATAGAAATACCATTTGACCCGGGAATCCCACTCCTTGGAACTTACCCAAAGAATACAACTTCTCAGTTTCAAAAAGACACATGCACCCCTGTTTATCACAGCACTGTTTACGATAGCAAAGATATGGAAGTAACCTAAGTGTCCATAGTAGATGAATGGATAAAGAAGAGGTGGTACATATACACAGTGGAATACTATTCAGCCATAAGTAAGAAACAAGTCCTACCAATTGCAACAGCATGGATAGAGCTGGAGGATATTATGCCCAGTGAAATAAGCCAGGCAGAGAAAGACAAGTGCCAAATGATTTCCCTCATTTGTGGTGTATAACAATGAAGCAAAACTGAAGGAGCAAAGTAGCAGCAGACTCACAGACTCCAAGAAGGAACTAGTGGTTACCAAAGGGGAGGGGTGGGGGAGGGTGGGTTGGGCAGGAGGGAGATGGGGATTGAGGGGTATTATGTTTAGTACACATGGTGTAGGGGGTCACAGGGAAAACAGTGTAGCACAGAGAAGGCAAACAGTGAATTTGTGGCATCTTACCTCACTGATGGACAGTGACTGCATTGGGGTATGGGTGGGGACTTGTTAATATGGGTAAATGTAGTAACCACATTGTTTTTATCATGTGAAATCTTCATAAGAGTGAATATCAATAATACCTTAATAACAAAGATTTTTTTTAATCTTCAGATATTAGGAAATGAGCTTCATTGAAAGATTTCAGATAACTGGAATTTCTGTTTTTTTCTTCATATTTTCCTTTTCCTAGAAGAAAATGTAATTAGTTTTTTTCTTCTATTGCCAAAGAAACATGGAAGGACTCTTCATTTCCTTCTCATTTGAAAGATGCTGTAATATTACACTCTGGATTCTGACTCTTGTTCAGATACTCCGAGCAAAAGGGTAATTCTGCTCATTAACACACAAATTTAAAAGGAGGCTGCTGACATCACAGAGAATTATTTAATTACTTCTTTAGCCAAATATTAGGGGGAAAAGTGAGACATCTGATATGACTCTACTAAATATTAATGACATCTCTCCAAATTCATGATACCTTATATTCTGGTATCAACCATGTTGCTAAAAGAAAAAATTTTAATGGAACACTCCTACACTGTTGTCAATGGGAATGTAAATTGATGCAGCCAGTATTGAAAGCAGTATGGAGATTCTAGAAATACCATACAACCCAGGAATCCCACTTCTAGGAATTCACCCAAAGAAAACAAAATCTCTGATTCAAAAAGATATATGCACCCCTATGTTTATCACTGCATTATTTACAATAGTGAAGATATGGAAGTAACTTAAGTGTCCATAGTAGATGAATGGATAAATATGTGGTACATATACACAATGGAATATTATTCATCCATAAAAAAGAAAGAAATCTTGCCATTTGCAACAACATGGATAGACCTAAAGGGTATTATGCTCAGTTAAATAAGCCAGGTGGAGAAAGACAAATTATATATGGTTTCACTTACTTGTGGGATATAAAATCAAAGCAAAACAAAATGAACAAAAAGCACTAGATTCAGACACTGAGAAAGACTGATGGTTATCATGGGGGAGGGGCTGGGGCGAAGGGGTAAAGGGACACAAAAATTCTCAGTCATAAGATATGTTGGTCACTGGGATTGTAGTACAGCATGGCTAATATAGTCAATGATTCTGTAACATTTTTCTATGTTGACAGATAGTAACCACACTAGTGACAGTAAGGATTTAATAATATGGGTAACTGCTGAGTCACTGTGTTGTATACTTGAAACCAATATAAGATTGTAAATCAATGACACTTCAATAAAAATTAATTAAAATATTTTTAACCAATTCTTGATTTTCATCTGAGAAGTTACAATGGATACAGATGTCTCATAATACCGCAGATGTCTTAATTTTACACAGACACAGTACCATAAAATTGAAGGATTTAGTCTAGCCACTGTTGTGAATTTATTTCTATATACTCCCCCAACCAAATATTAGACTAATATTTTAATTCTGTCATAATGTAGATACTTCAGGGAAATGATAAAACCAAGAACATATTACTTCGATAAACTAACTGGTGAAAATCATTTTTTAAAACTGGAACTTCTCACATTTCTTTTAGACATATTTTACCAGGAGATACTTACAAACACTAACATATTTCCTCCTCATTCTCTGCAACAGGAAATCACTGTCTTAAAATATTTATGGAAGAGTAAAACTTTTTAAAGGACTGGTGTTACTGTTAGGCAGAAAGACAGAAATGAGCGGGATGGAAAGGAGAAAGGGCCCCCAAAGATGACTCAGGGAGTTGATCAAATAGAACCAGAAAGCCAGAAATGACTCAGAGAGTTAATCAGACGAAGCCACAGGGTCCAAAAGTGACTCAGGAAATGTCCAGGGTCCCCCCATATAAGAAACATGAGAGGCACAGGCACAGCACAGCCCCTGTCCCCGTTTCACCAATCAGAGCAAGCCTAGAGAGCTGAGCGCTGTCAGTCAAGGACCTCTCTCTCTGCCCTGCGAAAACCACATAAAAGAAGCCTCAGAATGAGCATCCACGCCTGCCTGTCTTATCTTAGGCAGGCCCGCTCTGCTACTCTATGCAGAGTGTATTAAATCTGACTTTGCTTTCTTGACTTTGGTCTCCTGTCTCACTGTATCTGACTTCCCTGCAACACTGAGCCGAGTCCTTTCCTTCCCAACATTACCATTTGTCAATTGAGGATATTAACATCGACAGCAATGCCCCACCATTTATTATCAGGATATCATTTCATCTCAAATGTCACATGTCCAAAAACAAAACTCTTGATCCCTTCCTGCCAACACAAATCTGTTTCTCTGGTGTCATCCAGCTTAGTAAATGGCACCACCATTTACCCAAAAATGTTTGCTCAAGCCAAAGTCTTGGGGCTTATTCCTCTTTTATTTCTCTCACATCCAACATCCAATTGAGCAGCCAACTCATTTGGTTCTACCTTCGCTAATTATCCCAAATCCAACCACTTCTTACCTCCTTATCTGCTAACATCCTGGTCTAAACCACTATTATTTCTAACCTGATTTACAGCAGCAGGTTTCTAACTGGCTCCCTACCTCTATTCTTGCACCTGATATTTAACCTATTCTCCACACAGCTGCCAAGGTACTCATTTTGAAGTAGAGACTAGACTAGTTCACTCCCCTGCTATGGCTTCCTACCACATTAGAATGAACACCCGTTCCTTCCATGGTTTGCAGAGCTTTAAAGGATCTGGTTCTTGCCTACCTCTCCCACTTAATGGTCTTTCACTCTTCCCCTGACTCACTCTGCTCCACCCACACTTAACCTCCTTCCTTGCCTTAGAGCACACACGCCCACTCCTCCAGGCCTTGGCCTGCAGGGTCCCTCTGCCCGGATCGCATCTCACAGAAGCTGCTGTCTCACTGTCTCTCTTCAGTCGGGTCTCTCCTCATGTGGCCTAGGCAAAGAGACCATTTTCTGTCTTCCGCAAGGAGCTAAAAGATGTAGGAGCCCAAGCTGCACTTCAGAAAAACTAAAATAGTCTCTTCGGGTTGGAACAAGCCTTCAGCATTTTTTTAAGGCTTCTGGGTATTTCTAGTGTTTCCCCACTGCTTAAACTGATCCTGCTCCCTTTTTTTCCATAGCCCTTACTGTAAGGTTGGAGGCACCAGAGGGAGGGGTGAGCACGACGGACACTGATGATGTGCCAAAGTCCCTGGCTGCTGCCCCCTCCCAAACTGAAAAATGCGCCTTAGGCTAGCCAATCCTCGCACCGCTGTAAATCTAAGCTCTCCCTCTCCCTACCTTCTTTAAAAACTTGCTGCCTGCCCTGCTGGGCGCAACTTCCCCAGCCTGTGACTAGCCAGACCAGGGAACCTCACACAGGATTGCACTCAAATAAACTGCCTGGCCTTTTGCTGCCTCTTGTCGCCTGCTTATTTTGGTTAGAATTTATCTTACATTTGGTGCCGAAAACCCCAGGAAGGAGCATGAGCGTGGGGCCCTGACTAGCCATCGGTGGCCCTGCCCCCTCCTTCCCTGACCCAGGACCTCAGCGTGCTCTCCGCTGCATAGACTATTTTCTGGTGAGTCCCTCAGTTTCCCCCGGTCTGTTTCCCTTTCTAACTCCATTTCACCTGGTCCATTAGAAATCATAACTACATCCAGGTTCAGGCATCTAGCCCCTGGGCATCCAGCCCATCCACTGTGGGCATCTGGGATACCTGCCCCTGGACCTGCGGTGTGGGAGACATCCCTCACCCAGGCTCCCAGGACGTCTCCCCTGACTTGGTGTGCTTGGGACACTGGGCACTCCTCTCAGCGGATTACTGGGGAGTGGTGCAGATATGGGGAACCAGCCCTCGAAAGCAGAGGCTCAGACCCCACTGTGGTGTCTCATTTCTAATTTGGCTGCTCTATATTTGTCCCGGGAAGTTCGCAAATGGAAGCTGGCCTTCCTTTGCTCTCAGGCCTGGCCTCAATATCCCTTAGACAACCAATCTCACTGGCCCCCTAAGGGAACTTTCAATTTTAGCCTCCTCACCAACTTGATTAATTATTGCCACTGGAGTGGAAAGTAGAGTGAAATCCCATATGCACAGGCTTTTTGGACTTTGTGCTCCCGCCCAGACCTTTATGTTGTGTTCAATGACCCAGGTTCTCCTGGCCCGATCTCCAGTTAAAGATTGTCAGCCTCTTACTCTGCCCAGTCCTTCTTCCTTTCAGATCCACCAGAGGACCTTGGTCTCCCACCTCTCTCAGCTCGCTACCCCCACCCCTCTCCACCACCATCTTTAAGTACTTTGTCCTCCCCCGTGTTGCTGCCATCTTAAAGTCCTATGTTCTCAGCCATGCCGTCGTCCTGCTCCTCTCCTCTTCCAGTGGCTGCACCACCCCCTCCCCTCTCCTTCTGCCTTCACCACCCTCTTCCCCCACCGGAACACGCTCCTCCTGCTCTCCGGTTCCAGAAGCCATGGACAAGACTCCTCCCAGCACAGACCTGCCTCCTTTCTCTCCTGACCCTACACCCTTCACCACACCCACCGTTTTGTGAGTGGTCTGGCGTGGTTGTTGGGAGTGGGTGAGCTGGGCATAGCAAGTGAACATCTTAATGATTGTGTATTGCAGTGTGTGTACCTGCCTGCAGCTTGAAAGTTTTTTGTGGTGACCTAGAATCTTAAAGTTTTGCTAAGTTAGGTAGACATATTTTGTGCTTAGAGATTATGCTGTAAAGCACATGGTGTCAGGAATTATAAAGCGTGTTCATGAATTTGTTAATCTAAAGAATGCTAGTGCAATGGTTTACAATAGCCCACTTCTCAGTGTTCACTGAAAATTAAAGTTCCTAATGGTTTTGAGGCCTAATAAAGCTATTTAAAGAAGAAAACATCTCTACTTACTAAAAAGATGTGTGTTTTAATAAGAGAAAGTATAAAGAATAGGAATTCATTTTGTTGAGGGTAAAAGAAGGTAATTGTTCTAAAGTACAGCTATTTACTTAAAGAGGGAGAACACTGAATGTAAAAAAGAAAGTTGTAGAAAGCCTGTAGAAGAATTTAATATGGTCATGCTACATAAAATTAAAGCAAATGAATCTCAGTATCAAGTACACAGCAAAATTAAATTTTTGTTTTCAGTTAAAAAGACAAAGTTTTCTTAACTGTTAGTATGCTCTGAATGTTGAAAGATTGCAGAGTTCTCTAATTGTTTTATCAAAACAGTTTCTCATGCTTAAAGTCTCAATGAGTTGTTTGAATATTTAAGATAATAAGATCTTAATATGAAAAAACTAAAAGCTAAGCTTTGCTAATAACTGTGTAACCTTCTGTATTTACCTTTAAAATATTTTATTGTCATTCTAGTTAAATAGACAAGTATTTTTTCATAGTAACTTGTGATTCTATTTAGACAAATGCCTTAAAAAAAACTTTAACAGCTTCCCAAAATCAAATTTAAAAAGGTGCTTTTATCTCTAGTTAACTCTGATATTTTCCAGAGGGCCCCTGGAACATGTCAGAGGAATTTTTTCTCATTAGAGAAAATATTTGGGCAATCTGGCTTTTTTTTTCATTGGAGAAAGTATTTGGCCAATTTACCTTATTTATCTGATATAAAATTACCTGCTAAATTACCTAGAAAGCACTGTCAAAGAGAATAATGCTAAACTTTGTTACTGAATGTTTTGTGTTAGAGAAATATCTGAATTTCCTTATGTCAACTATCTTACAGGAAGCTCTCATCAGATCTTTAATCACTGTCATTTGTAAGTCTTTTGTCATTTATAGTCACTGTTTTATTACTCCTAAACTAGTAAAGAACTAGATTTCACCAGAACAAGTATTAGTAACATAAGAAGTAAGTTAAAAGGGCAGAAGAGGGACCCCAAACTCCACTCTGTGACCTGGCAATCATGGTCTTTAAAGTCTTTAATACACGTGATGAAGAACATGAGAGGAAGACAGTGTCCCAAACCCAAGCCTTCACGGCGGCCCTGCAGCTGGCAGGACAGGGGTCTCATCACACCAAAGACCAGTCCAGAGTTCGTGAGCCTCTGGGACCCTGCTTCCGGTGTGGCCAAGAAGGCCACTGGGCAAAGAGATGCCCCAACCCAACCAACAAGCTGACTAAACCCTGCCCAGTTTGCGCTAAGAGATGTCATTAGAAAGTAGAGTGCCCAGTTGGGGAAGGTCATCCCCCCATGACAGAGTCTCGTGAGAGGCAGGCCCCCCTGAGGGACTCCCCTCCGCACCTGCTGGGCCTACTCGAAGACTAAAGATGCTTAGACTCGAACACCCCTATCACCCTTGCCGAGCCCAGGGCCACACTGTGAGTAGTGGGTAAGTCCATCTCCTTTTTGGTAGACACAGAAGCTGCCTACTCTATTTTACCTTCCTTTCACGGGCGTTTACATCCTTCCCTAGTCTCAGTCTTGAGTGTCACGAGAACCCCCTCTAAGCCTCTAGAGACAGGTCTGGTAGCCTACACGTTTGAGAGCCATCTTCTTACCCACTCATTTCTAGTCATCCCGTACTGTCCTTTCCCTTTGTTAGGGAGGGAATCTCCTCTCCAAGCTTAGTGCCTCTATCTCCCTGCCTCTTAGTCATCCCCAACTGAGCTCACTCATCATCTTAGCCAATATAAGTTGTAGCCCTGAGCCCTCCACAGACCCTCCTGTACCGTCGACAGGCATTAACCCAATAGTCTGAGACACCTCTACTCCTGTAGTGTCGAGCCATCATACTCCAGTCCTCATCCACCTCAAAGACCCATCCTCCTCTCCTTCTAAACCCCAATTTCCTATTTCCCAAGCCCATCTCAAGGGCATCTAACCTATCATTAACCATCTTCTTTCCCAAAGGCTTCTGGTACCAACTAATTCTCCCTGTAACACTCCAATCCTTCCAGTCAAGAAGGCATCAGGGGCTTACCAGCTTGTTCAAGACCTGCAGATAATCAACAAAGCTGTAGTCCCTCTTCACCTGGTCATCCCTAACCCTTATACTCTCTTATCTCAAGTTTCCCCAAACACCTCTCCTACCTACCCTACTTCTCACTCCTAAGAAAGATACCCTCTTGTCCTGCCCAATGCTCGTCTTTCCATTCTTTCTTCCAGGCTGCCTGCTACAAATGAGCCTCAGTCTGTCTCTCATCGTCCAGACAACAGTACTAGATGGGGGCAAAGCCTGAGTGATCATGCTAGATATATCTGTCCTGAGAGATGAAGACAACATATGTGCTAGAACTTCCGGCCACTGATAGAGAGGTCGGACAGTAGAAGTGCACAAGACCATGTGGGTACATCAGTACTCGCCCCTTCCCTCCAAGCCTCCTCTGGCCTCCCACCAGCCTCAACCCTACCCACACGCCCCTCCTCAGCCGGAAGTAGCCAGATTGAGTTGGCACCCATTATAATCAAAAGGCTGGAATGTTAGGTTGGAGGCACCGGAGGGAGGGGTGAGCACTTCAGACACTGATGACGTGCCAAAGTCCCCGGCTGCTGCCTCCTCCCAACCTGAAAAATGTGCCTTAGGCTAGCCAATCCTCGCGCTGATGTAAATCTAAGCTCTGCCTCCCCCTACCTTCTTTAAAAACTTGCTGTCTGCCCTGCTGAGCATGACTTCCCTGGCCTGTGACTAGCCAGACCAGGGAACCTCACCCAGGATTGCGCTCAAATAAACTGCCTGGCCCTTTGTTGCCTCTCTTCGCCTGCTTATTTCAGTAGAATTTATCTTACACTTACTACTATGGATACAACATTATATATTTGTTTGTTTCCTATATGTGTTTGAGACTTCCTGTATTTTGTTCACCGCTAACTCCAGAGGGCCTAGAATAGTTCTTCCAAATTATAGGGATTCTTAATTAATTGCCTAAGAGAAAGGTATTCCCTTTCACCAAAAGAGGAAGAAGATAATTTCAAGAAAAAAGTCCATGGTCTTGACCACCTTATACTGATTTATTTTTAAACTTTGAATGCAATATATATATACATATAGTATGATATTACATTGTGTGTCATGGATTATTTTCCCTTACATATGATTCTAACTTTGGAGTCTATATCTAACATTGCAAGATAAACGTAACCCATTTCAGGTTCCAGCTTTAGTTACTTCATTTTTACTGCTGTACCAAAAATGGAAGCAACACTAACTGTTATTTTACTAAACTTGAGACAATCCTCCAGGATACCAAGAGGAGCTCAGAAAACCAGATCCCACCTTTCACCCTATCCAAGAAAGCAAATCCAAAATCCTTATCATTGTACTCCTGTATGGCTTTTAATTTAAAATTGCTGCTGAACTCAAGATCCAATTCAGACTTAATTTCATTCTAAAGTCTAGCTTATTTTTCATTTCACACCAGTGGTTCACTTTATTGTGCCTATCTTCTTTAGTGAGACTTAGCACCATACATGCACATAATTAGAGTAATGATTATAAAACATTTTTGACAGGTATGGAAAATAGCAGTTAATATTTTCCATCTGCTGCATAGAATGCCACCCAAAGAGCCACTAATCCTATAGAACAAGGAAACACCTATGCAAGAACATGACAGAAATACAAATGTCTAATGAATTCATTTTGACCATTTATTTATACATTTTTGTAAATGCTACCATATGTTTTTTAAATTATCCATTATCAAAATTAGTGTCTGAATGTTGTCACTTGCAGAGCTTCACACGGGAAAGGTTTTTTTTTTTAGTTTGTAATTATTTTGTTTGGGTAAAACATTGTATCATCTATTTCTAAATATCTAATTTCTAAAACTAAGGTTCTGAGGTCTCTTGCTTAGAGACTTTAGTCTTTCCAACAACTTAAGTGGTGCTGTTGCAAAGTCTTCTGTTAGTTTTGCATGGCAACTAAGTTCTGCAGAGTCAAAACCAAGAACTACAGCTAATGACCTCAAATTCAGACCACAAAGTGCAGAAAGGGAGTGTGTGATTCTACAGTTTCCATCTGCAGGCTTGGAAAACATTGCCAGCTGTCCGTGTTCTAGGAACTTGCCATGGCATGGCTCCATGTGGGGACCCCTCTGTGCCCACTCCATGCCATCTTCCTTGGGGATTGTGCTGGAGGAAGAGAACTTAGGAGAATGATACAAAAAAGTCTAAGAAACTCTTTCTAGGTGAATCTATTTCACTGACCTGGCACAAAAACACAGATCAGAAGGCTTACCATAAACACCATCATTTTCTAAATATTACAAATATTGGCAGAGTTATTTCATTGTGTATGGAGCATGTATTGAGTTCTTAAAAAGTGCCAGAACTATCCTAAAATCCTTAGAGGCAGGTCCTCTAATTATCCCCATTTAACTTGCCCAAGATGACACCTCACAGCTAGGCTGTGACAGGCACCAGACTACAGAGCCCATGCACCTACCTGGTGCACATGCTACCTCCAAATACCTGATTGTAAAGGGCTAGACTGATCAGCACAAATGACACAAACATAACTTCCTATCTTGTCCTAGGCTACATTATCAGGGATGTAACTAAGCAGCCTTTCTGCCCTGGGATTATGTTAATGTTTACAGACCCTGACTTATCACAATTAGTACTGCGTGTGCAAATTCCACACAGTGAAAATTTAAAGAAAAAACAGGATTTAAGTTGCATAGCTGTCCCATTTGTAATACTGACCGAATAGGAATCAAAGAATCTCCTCTGCTCTCCCACCACCAAACCAGTAAGTCAAGGATGAACTCCAGGAGGCCCATGAACTCCTGAAAACAGGAAAAGCCTGGACCATAGGCACATATAGACATTTTTCCTGAAAAGAGCTTATATGGCTTTTATCAGACATTTGCATCCTAAAACATGAAGAACTACTGAATTAAATTCTTTTAAAATTTGTGACTTCCCACCTAACTTTATTGTATAGGAAGAATGTTAATCCATAAGAGAAAACTTGACCTGCTTGTTGTATTTCTCATGGTTAAGTAGTACATAGGTATTGTCTTTTATTCAAAAGCTAAGTTAGCAAAAAATTAAAAAGGTTTGCACTAAGATTTACAATGCACATATAAAACAACTACATAAGAAAAACGCAGCAGCATTAAATTAATACAAAGTTAATTGTTCTACCTATAACATACCTGCTAGAGTCTCTGAAAAATTTTTCCTCATCCACCAAGAGAAAGTCATCCATGAAGGGAAAAGACAAATAAATGGCTGCTTTCTGTTTGAAATCCCTCCTTACAAGAGTCACAGTACTCAGTTAACATCTTGGAGATTACCCTTCTATAGAGTCCATATTTGAGTTTGAATGCATTGCTGCCAGAGGATTTTAAAACTTTGATTGTATATTGATAATATGCAGTCTCTGGAAATCTTTGAAAGCACTTAATGTGTATGTTATTGCTGAAAAGTTGCAAATTTTAGAGACTTCAGCTACAAATGAATTGATTTCTCAATACTATGCTGCTGCTGAATGGAGCAGGGAGTGTGAGTAAGAAGGGCAAGTTGATGTAGAATGTGATCAGTTCAAGAAAACTGAAGGTTATCCACATAACTACCTTTCCCCATAGTATAAAAACACATTACAACAAAGAAATTCAAAAATTTTACCCAGTTTAGGTTCTCTTCTCTTTTATGTAGCAAATGAGAACATATCACCATTAGTGTAAGGAAATTACTTTTGAACCAGGCAAGTTGTCCTTTTATTGATTTCTGTGTTATAGAAAGTTGGGACATTAAGAGTTAACAAATGTAAGGATTTCACCTTTCAGGATGCAGGAGACCAAATTGAGAATTTATATTCTTGTTATATTATCAATGTACAATTGAAGTGTTTGAATCTATACACTTCAATAAATTGAAGAACATTTATGTGGTATCCATAATTGTTGCTTTTTCAAGTGTGCTTTAATCTTAATAGTGGATGGAAAACAAAAAGAAAGGAACTCTATGGCAGTCTATACAAGGAAAGTTCTTTCCAAACGGGACTATAATATTTGGTCTCAAATACACATTTGATGTTTGTAGAGCATCAGCATAGAAACACAGCAAATTACATCACTTCAGCTGTATCCCTTAAGGCATCATTGATGACATTGTTTTCGATACTTATTCCAGACATTCACAAACACTCTTAGGGGATTAAAATGACACTGATGAACAATCTAAGATTTTTACTTCTCTTTACTACACTGTTATCCATACAATGCCAAGCTCACAGATTTTATGTGTCATGTAGAGCAAAACCAAGTTCCTAGCAAATCAAGTAAGTCACTATCATAGTGATTATGTACAGCAGCACTATCAGTCTTAACCCAAAACCAAAAGCAAAGACAATGAGAGAGAGAGAGAGAAGTGGAATCCACAAACTAAAGTGGTTAATAGGAAAAGCATCCAAACTATCAACAGGAATCCAGAGCCGATTGAGTCTTGGGCCAAGAATTGACTAAGGAAAAGCATTGTAAAGCAGTCAGAGCATTACTTTTAACCTTATTGTAGAAACAGACATTTGAATTAGGGCTCTCCTCACCTAAGGAAACACAATCGCTCACCTCCTTTTAAGAATTTAAGCCCAGTAGATGTACACAGTCTTTGAAATCAGGTTTTATTATCAATGGTAATCACAGCAGAAACATACTCAACGTCCTCATAATCCCCAAACTAAATTTCATTATTGATAAATACTTTAGAATTTTACACTCCATTTTCTCAGATGGTGATTTTGCATTCTTAATCACCTCTCCAGAAACTGCATTTCTTCTAATTAGGTATCCTAATAAAAGTATGTAAACACACACATGTATAAATACACACTTCATTCTTCCTTAGCTTTTCTGTCAGCCTGTGATCCTCCAAATTTTAAATCAGTTATTTAAAGTTTCCTTTTACTACATTGTTTATAATAAAAAGACATCAAATATTCTTTCCTTTATAACATCCACCAAATGTAATAGTAATATGTGTGAATATGGTTGACAAAAAAAGGGAATAGGGTACTATAAAATTTCTAGATTATTAATCAAGGCATTTATTTTAATTCTCAAAGTATTATTATTACTACTATAATTGCTATTTGAAACAAAGGTATGTTTTTTCCAAAGTTATTGGCAAATTAACTTAAACCCTCCCAAATATTTAATGGTACTACAGTGCAGAGTGTGGGGAATTTGGGGTTCCTTTGGTCAGGATCCTCACTGAACTTAAACCACTTGTTAGAACAACAGACTTCAAAGATGGCAGCATGAGAGGTGAGACAAAGGCCTCCTCCTAAAACTTCATATAATATGAAAATATAATTAATACAACTAATCCTGAAAGAAGGCTGCACCAGAGTGCATACACTTGGAGAAAAGAACAGACCTCATGGAACAGGGTAAGTTGCCAAAGCAGTGACCCGGCGGGGCCCAGGCCCTTTAGCCACCCCAGCTCACTGGCAGGAGGAGGATAAATGGAGCAGGGAGGGTGTGGAGGCCTAGGACTGCTGAATATCCCTTGGAGATCTGCTCAGGGAGCACAAACCTACATTGCATGGTGCTCTGGTGAATAGTGGGGTTGGAAAGCTAAGACAGGCAGAATACCTGGAGAGACTGAGATTCCAACCCCTTGTGGAAAACAGGGATACATATCCAGATGCTCTGGGACAAAAGAAAGGCAGGCAGTCTGAAAGACTTCCTAACGGTGAGAAGGCTGCTAAAGTGGCAAGGATTGCACAGAGCTTGCTGCTCAGGAGAAAGGACAGGTAGACAAAATTGTCCAGGCACACTGTCCAGAAGGTTGGGAACTTTCTTGATCTTCTGGCACTCCATCCCTCTGCCTGGAAATGCAGCTCCAGGGCCCCCCACCACAATACACAGTCTGCTGCACATTCCTCCAGGCCAGCCCGCACCTGGCACTCAAACTGGCAAATTCTGCCCTTGTGT
Organism: Manis pentadactyla; assembly: GCF_030020395.1. Taxonomy (NCBI): domain Eukaryota; kingdom Metazoa; phylum Chordata; class Mammalia; order Pholidota; family Manidae; genus Manis; species Manis pentadactyla. Next base: position 113,840,968 of record NC_080021.1, on the reverse strand, counting down.
CAGGCCAGCCAGAGGGAAGTGCCACCACCTATAACAGCTACAAAAGCAAAGCATAGTTGCTTACACCTGTGTGTTCAGCCCACTGATACTGGCAGTGGAGACAGACATAGCAGCCGGGAAACAGGAAACAGCTCTTTCCTCCCCCAAGGCACAAACACTGCTCCCCTGAAACCCCCAACATTGCTCCAGGGGCTGAGCAGCACCAGAGAGTAGAGCTTCTAGACATGAGAGGGTGCTGCATACACATAAGAAACGTCAAAGGAACCTGGTTCAAAACAAAATCCTACATACACTAGAAAAAGAGTCAGATGAAACCAATCTCATCAATCTTCCTGAAAGAGATTTCAAAATAAAAATCATAAACATGCTCTTGGAGGAATAGAAAATTATTCAAGAACTCATGAATGTATTCCAGTCAGAGATCCAATCATTAAGGAATACAATGGAGGGTTTTAAAAGCAGATTAGATACAGTGGAGAAGACGATAAATGAAATAGAAATTAGAGAACAGGAATACAAAGAAGCTGAAGCATAGAGAGAAAAAAGGATCTCTAGGAATGAAAGAATATTGAGAAAACTGTGTGACCAATCCAAATGGAACGATATTCACATTATAGGGGTACCAGAAGAAGAAGAGAGTGAAAAAGGGATAGAAACTGTCTTTGAGGAAGTAATTGCTGAAAACTTCCCCAATTTGGAGAAGAAGGCAGTCTCTCAGGCCATGGAGGTACACACATCTCCCAACACAAGGGACCCAAGAAAGACAACACCAAGACATATAGTAATTAAAGTGGCAAAGATCAAGGATAAGGACAGACTCTTAAAAGCAGCCAAAGAGAGAAATAAGATCACATAAGAAGGAAAACCCATAGGGCTGTCATCAGACTTCTCAGCAGAAAACTTACAGGCCAGAAGGGAGTGCATGATATATTTAATGCAATGAAGCAGATGGGCCTGAACCAAGAACACTCTATCTGGCAAGATTATCATTTAAGTTTGAAGGAGGGATTAAACAATTTCCAGATAAGCAAAAGCTGAGAGAATTTACCTTCAACAAACCATCTCTACAGTGTATGTTGGAGGTACTGCTATAGAAGGGAGTATTCCTAAGGCTAAATAGCTGTCACCAGGGGTAATAAAACCACAGTGAAGAAAGTAAAACAATTAATTACTAAGCAAATGTAAATTAAGTCAACTACCCCCAAAGTCAGCCAAGGGATAGACAAAGAGTACAGAATGTGATACCAAATATATAAAGAATGGAAGAGGAGAGGAAAAAAAAGGAAAAGAACCTTTAGATTGTGTTTGTAATAGTACAGTAAGTGAGTTAAGTTAGACTCTTACATAGTAAGGAAGTTAACCTTGAACCTTGGCAACCACAAATCTAAAGCCTGCAATGGCAATAAGTACACACCTATCAATAATCACCCTAAATGTAAACAGGCTGAATGCACCAATCAAAAGACATAGAGTCACTGAATGGATGAAAAAACAATACACATCTATATGCTGCCTACAAGAGACTCACTTCAAACTTGAAGACATACACAGACTAAAAGTGAAGGGATGGAAAAGATATTTAATGGAATTAATAGGGAGAAAAAGCAGGTGTTGCAGTACTTGCATCAGACAAAATAAACTTCAAAACAAAGAAAGTCACAAGAGACAAAGAAGGACATTACATGATGACAAAGGGTCAATCCAAAAAGAAGATATAACCATTATAAATATCTATGCACCCAACACTGGATCACCTACATATGTGAAACAAATACTAACAGAATTAAAAGGGGAAATAGAATGCAATGCATTCATTCTAGGAGACTTCAACACTCCACTCACTCCAAAAGACACATCAACCAGTTGGAAAATAAGTAAGAAGACAGAGGCACTGAACAACACATTTAAAGAAGATAGACCTAACAGACCTCTACATAACTCTACACCCAAAAGAAGCAGGATACACATTCTTTGCAAGTGCATATGGAACATTTTCAAGAATAGATCATATACTAGTTCACAAAAAGAGCCTCAGTAAGTTCAAAAAGATTGAATTGTACCAACCAGTTTACCAGACCATACAGGTATGAAACTAGAAATTATGCAAAGAAAATGGAAAAGCCTATGAACACATGGAGGCTTCACAACATGCTCCTAAATAACCAATGGATCAATGACCAAATAAAAACAGAGATCAAGCAATATATGGAGACAAATGACAACAATAATCAACACCACAAAATCTGTGGGATACAGTGAAGACCATGCTAAGAGGGAAGTATATTGCAATACAGGCCTACTGCAGGAAAGAAGAACAATTGCATATGAACACTCTAAACTTACAATTAATGAAACTAGAAACAGAAGAACAAATGAGGCCCAAAGTCCATAGAAGGAGGGACATAATAAAGATTACAGTAGAAATACATAAAATTGAGAAGAATAAAACAGTGGAAAGAATCAATGAAAGCAAGAGCTGGTTCTTTGAGAAAATAAACAAAACAGATAAACCCCTAGCCAAACTCATAAAGAAAAAAAGAAAGTCTATACACATAAACAGAATCAGAAATGAGAAAGGAAAAATCACTATGGACACCACAGAAATACAAAGAATTATTAGAGAATACTACAAAAAATTATATGCTAACAAACTGGATAATGTAGAAGAAATGGACAACTTTCTAGAAAAATCCAACCTTCCAAGGCTGACCCAGAAAGAAACAGAAAATCTGAACAGACCAATCAATCACCAGCAACAGAATTGAATTGGTAATCAAAAAACTGGACCAGATGGCTTCATTGCTGAATTTTATCTAAACATTTATACATAATAGACATCCTCCTTAAAGTTTTCCAAAGCGTAGAAGAAGAGGAAACACTTCCAAACTCATTCTATGAGGCCAGCATCACTCTCTAATACCAAAACCAGGAAAAGACACCACAAAAAAAGAAAACTACAGACCAATATCCCTGATGAACATAAATGCAAAAATACTCAACAAAATATTAGCAAACCAAATTCAAATATATATCAAAATGATCATCCACCATGATCAAGTAGGATTTATTCCAGGGACGCAAGGATGGTACAATATTAGAAAATCCATCAACATCATCCACCACATCAACAAAAAGAAGGACAAAAACCACATGATCATCTCCATAGAAGATGAAAAAGCATTCGATAAATTCAACATCCATTCATGATAAAAACTGTCAACAAAATGTGTATAGAGGGCAAGTACTTCAACATAATAAAGGCCATATACGACAAGCCCACAGCCAACATTATACTTAACAACAAGAAGCTGAAAGCCTTTCCTTTAAGATTGGGAACAAGACACGGATGCCCACTCTCTCTGCTTTTATTGAACATAGTTCTGGAGGTTCTCACCTTGGCAATCAGACAACACAAAGAAATAAAAGGCATCCAGATAGGTAAAGAAGCAGCTGTCACGTTTGCAGATGACATGATATTGTACATTAAAAGCCCTAAAGAATGCACTCCAAAACTACTAGATCTAATATCTGAATTCAGCAAAGTTGCAGGATACAAAATTAATACATAGAAATCTGTTGCATTCCTACACACTAAAGATGAAGTAGCAGAAATAGAAATCAGAAAAACAATTCCATTCACAATTGCATCAAATAGAATAAAATACCTAGGAAAAAACTTAACCAAGTAAGTGAAAGACCTGTACTCTGAAAACTACAAGACATTCATGAGAGAAATTAAGGAAGATACCAATAAACGGAAACACATCTCGTGCTCATGGATAGAAAGAATTAATATTGTCAAAATGGCCATCCTGCCTAATGCAATCTACAGATTCAATGCAATTCCTATCAAAATATCAACAGCATTCTTCAATGAACTGTAGCAAATCATTCTAAAATTCACATGGAACCACTAAAGACCCTGATTAGCCAAAGCAATCATGAGGAGGAAGAATAAAGTTGGGGGGATTATGCTCCCCAACTTCAAGCTCTACTACAAAGCCACAGTAATCAAGACAATTTGATACTGGCACAGGAACAGACCCATAGACCAAGGAACAGACAGACTAGAAAGCCCAGATATGAACCCAACCATATATGGTCAATTAATATACAATAAAGGAGCTATGGACATGCAATGTACAGAAAACTAAAAATAGAAATATCATTTGACCTGGGAATTGACAGAACAAAAGGCCACCCTACAGTATGGGAGAAATATTTGTAAACGACATCCGAAAAGGTGTTAACATAAAAAATATATAAAGATCTCACACACCTCAACACCCAAAAAGAAAACAACCCAATTAAGAAATGGGTGGAGGATATGAACAGACAATTCTCCAAAGAAGAAATTCAAATGGCCTACAGGCATATGAAAAGATGCTTGACATCACTAATTATCAGGGAAATGCAAATATAAACCACAATGAGATATCACCTCACACTAGTTAGGATGGCCAAAATAAAAAAAGACTAAGAACAACAAATGCTGCCAAGGATGCAGAGAAAGGGGAACCCTCCTACACTGCTGGTGGGAATGTAAACTAGTTCAACCATTGTGGAAAGCAATGTGGAGGTTCCTCAAAAAACTAAAAATAGAAATACCATTTGACCCAGGATTTCCACTCCTAGGAATTTACCCAAAGAATACAAATTCTCAGATTAAAAAAGACATATACACCCCTATGTTTATTGCAGCACTGTTTACAATAGCCAAGATATGGAAGCAACCTAGGTGTCCATTAACAGGTAAAGAAGAGGTGGTACATATGCCCATGGAATACTACTCAGCCATAATGAAGAAACAAATCCTACCATTTGCAACAACATGGATGGAGCTGGAGGACATTATGCTCAGTGAAATAAGCCAGGTGGAGAAAGACAAGGGCCAAATGATTTCCCTGATTTGTGGAGAATAACAATGAAGCAAAACTGAAGTAGACTTACAGACTCCAAGAAGGGACTAGTGGTTACCAAAGCAGAGGGGTGTGAGAAGGTGGGTGGGGAGAGAGGGAGAAGGGGATTGAGGGGTGTTATGTTTAGTACACATGGTGTGGGGGGTCAGGGAGAAGACAGTGTCGAACAGAGAAGGCAAATAGTGACTCTGTTGCCTCTTATTACACTGATGGACAGTGACTGCAATGGGGTATATGGGGGTACTTGATAATATGGGTGAATGTAGTAACCAAATTGTTTTTTCATGTGAAACCTTCATAAGAGTATATATCAATAGTACCTTAACAAAAAAAAAGAAACACTTGATAATGTAACTGGCCTGCTGCTAGGCTACTGTTTCCACACCTTTAGGCAATAGACTATTATTGCACTATATAGAGAGCTTGGCCCAGTGCTCTGGGTGGAGGCAGGGATGCTAGTGTTCAACCTACCACTGGGAGAACAAGCCAAGTAATAAACCCTTTCACCCCAAAGAAACGTTCTACTGTTATTTCTTTGTCACACTGAATCCATAGCGACCTTGCTGGGGGCTGAAACCCATTGGCAAGACACAGAGTTATAATCAAGGTTACAAACACTTGTCCACCTTCCCTCTTACCCCAAACCGCTGGAAATGACAGGGAAAACAAAAACTAAACCCTTCAACAGTGCTGGAAAGTCAGAGAGGTTACTATTGGTGAATAAAACCTTTTAGAGGAACCTTATGAGACAGAAAGCAGATAGAATTGGCTGAGGAAAAAGCCACAGCAAGAGCTCATAGGAAAGCACTGCCTGAAACTGGATGCTCTGTAGGCTTCTGAACTCAGAGGAGATGGATTCAGGGTGGACACTAGATGGACTGATCCCCTTCCTCCTGCTCCAAAGACCTTCTCCCCTGTTTTGGTCAAGTAGCGAGCAGCTGAGGCATTTGCTCCAGGTTGGAGAAGTGAGGGTGGGCAGTTAACCTGTAAAGGCAGGGCAGTGCTTCCGTGAATGGTGTTGCTCACGCAGAACCAAGAGCTCCCCTCTATGAGTGTGAACACTCAGCATTTTCTCATCCAGCAACACCTCTCATTCCTCCTTCCCATCACTGGAGACAGACCTCAGACAAACACAAGCCCCAAGCCAAGAACTGCCAACATGTGAGGAAAACCAGTATCATAAAAGAGATATGCCAAACTTCACTAATAGAACTAATGATGCCCAAGGAAAAGAAATGCTCAATAGGCAAACAAAATGAAGCTTTAAAAGCGAAATTAAAACCTTTAGAAGGACATCACAACTATGGGGAAAAGCCAGATATTGTAAAAACGCAATTTTTTTTAGTAAAAAATATTACCATTACTACAAAAGTCAATACATTGGCTGAATGATAGAATAGACACAATTGAAGAGCATGTTGATAAGCTCTAAGTGGAAGGTCAAACTGATTACCTTACACTAAATGGAGTACAATAGGATGAGAGGGTGGTAAGTATGAAATCAAAGTTAAGGCCCAAGAGGAAGTCCCAGAAAGTGTTGCATCTGTCAAATGGAGTTCCAAGGAGAGAGGAGAAAGGAGGATTAAAAAATAATAATAAAAGTAATGATAAGAAAACATTTCAAGAAACAGAAAAAGACATGAATCTTCAGATTTAAATGAATTATTGAAAATTGAGTAGGATGAAAAGCAACCATAGATATGTTCTCATGAAATACCAAAGGAGAGAACAATGTCTAAAAAGCCCTTGGAGAAGAAAAATAATTATCTGCAATGAAAGGAGCAAGAATCTGGTAGTTGATTTTATTATAGCAGTGCTGGATGCAAGAAGTCAATAGAGCAAATTTTCAAAGTAGCAAATGAAAATACACTTGACTCTAATTTATATTTGAATCTTAACAACTTAAGTATCCACCAATAATATGATGAACAGGTGAAATATAGTATATCCATATTATGTGACATTATTCAGTAAACATGATGCCATCTCTAAGACATTTTGTTAGTGAAAAAGCAAGTCACAGATATATATATATATTTCAGTCATGGCTCAACCAGAGAAACATAATCAGTAGGAAATATGTATTAAGAATTTTATTGCCAAAACTTGTCTTACCGAATGGTCAGGGCTGTCTGGGCAAGTGTGAAAATCACAGTCAAGGAAGACTCAATCTCTGCTCTCAGGACCTTTCAATAATTGAATCAGGTCCACCCAGATTATCTAGGATAATCTCCCTTCCTTACCATCAATGGTTAGACTTAATCACATCTACAAAACACCTTCACAGCAACACCTACAGAAGTGTTTGATTGAATAACTGGAGACCATAACCTAAATAAGCTGACACATAAAACAGAACTGACCATCCCAATTACATGTATATGAATGTACGATGCATCTGTATTATGATCCAGATGCATTGTTGCACTGTATGTGTGTGTAGACAGAGTTCAGGAAGGATGCCCATCCTACTGATAACAATGGGATAGGGTGAAAATTCGCAAGTTGAAAATGGGAGTGGTGTAGGACAAAAAGATTAATTTTCTACTCTTAATAGTTGTGGTGGGAATGTTGATAGTGAGGAAGATCATGTATCTGAGGGCAAGGATTATGTGGGAAACCACTGTACATTCAGTTCAATTTTTCTAAACTGAACCTAAAAGTAGTCTGAAAAAAAAGTGTTTGCTTTTTTTTTAATGATAGGCTACCTACAAACTATCAAGTTGGTGGCACAGCTCTTATCAGCAAAAATAAATGCCAAAAGGTAATGGGAAAATATCTCTTATGCACCTAAAGTAAAGAACTCTGAACCTAGAATTCTATACAGAATAAATTATCATGAAAGGGGGAAAATAATTCAATATGTATTCAAACATGAAAGAACAACACTGACCTTTTTGCAGAAGCTACAGGAAAATATACATCAGCTCTAAAACTGATTCTAGGAGGAAGAAGGGAAATGCAATGGTAAGCAAAATGCATTCAGAAAATATGTTGCTAAACAATTTCAAGTGTTGAGTGTGAAAAAAATAAAATAACCACAGTAATTTTCATGGATGTGTTTAAAAAGTGGAATTAAATTTCTAGATACCAATACTATGGAAATTGATGGCAGGGTGTTTCAGCATGAAATAGAAAAATTAAAAATATTTTTTTGCTTCTAGAAGGCAATAGAGTTAATAATTAACATTAGAACTTGTAAGAGAAATGTGAAGCTAACATGTATGTTGAAAGTGTAAGAGAAACTTGAAGCAAACCATGGGAATTCAGAGAATCATACAAATTCAACAAAAGGAGCAAAAAATAATAGAAAAAGAAAGTGGGGATAAAAGCATGCTAAACAGATGACACAAAATAGGATAATTTCCAAGGGAATTATTAAATCTTTGAAAACTTATCTTTAGAACACTATCCATCAAAACCTATAGAATCCAGTATTTAAGCAAAAATTTGTAGTTCTAAATGCATTTTTGATAAAGCAAGAAGCTGTCAACCTAAGAGGTCAGAAAAGGAACAAAGTTGGAGTAAGGAAAAAAAGCAAAGGTAAAAATAAAAATTAAAGAAACAAGATGATCAAAGAATTTTAAAATAGAGTTAAACTGCAAGTTCAAAACTTGTTTGTCTTAAGAGAGTAGTAGGTAGAAAGAGCATTAAATGCCTGCTTAAGGGGAAAAGAGAGTAGACACAAATTAGTATTAGGAATGGAAAAAGGCTCATAAGTACAGATAAAAACTAGACTTTTTTAATCTAAAAAAGGCAAGAAAATCAACTTGACAATTAATTTAAAAACAAATGACATAACACATTTCTAGAAAAATACAAATTACCAAGTTGGCTAAAGAAGAGATTTAAAACCTGATTCACTCATATGGGTAAAATTGCAATATTTCCAGTATCACTCGCCTGGCCTTAGCGTATGTCTGTATCAATAGGTGTTTCCAAGGGGTAAAGAGAAGTAGCTCATCTCCATATAAATAGGTGATTACAAGGGGGATGGGGGGTGAGGGCACATGGGGGCCTAAGAGGATTGGTGGGGTCCTTTTGCAGTTGGGTAGGGAGAGACACGGGAGAGCAGAAGTACGACTGCTTGTAGGCAATAAACAGGTTTCTCCCACTTTATTTCTCCCTTTGACTGATTTCAGCTTCAAAGGTTATTTGCCTCAGGGTGGGAACATACCCCTGGAGTTACAACTCTATGCTATCAATTAAACTGAACTGGTTGTTAAAAATTTCCATCTCATAAAGGTACCAGATATATCACAGAAGAGATTTAACGATCTTGTAAGAAACAGGTTATTCCTACCTTATATAAACTCTTGCAGAAAAGAGAAAAAGAGAGAAAGCTACCCACCTTTATGAGGCTAGTATGATATTATTACCCAAATTGGACAGTAAGAGAAAATCACAGGCCAGTCCTAACTATAAACATGAATGTAGAAATTCTATATAAACTATTAATAAATATAAATACATAAATATTAATAAATACACATTATATTCTGACATTTAGGGTTTCTATCATTTTTCAGGATTATAAAAATAATAACACCATTTGCCACAAACATAGATTCAATATGATCTTCCCAGTGGATTAATACACATGATTTGGTAAAAATTTTACTCATTCATAAGAAGAAAAAAAACTCTTTGGAGCAAACTTTCCTTACTTTGCTAAAGATATAAAACTAAAAAAAAAATCCAAAAAGCAAATAAGCAAGAACCAACCAACCAACAAAGAGTTAAAATATCTCAAAAAATAATATCCTTTACTGAATTTCATATGTTTTAAGTAATTTAACATGTATTAAATAATTTAATCTTCATAAGAACCCCTTGAGCTAGGTATTACCTTCTGGATTTGAAAGATGGTAAGAACGTGGCAGAGGAAGTCTAAGTAACTTGCCCAAAAAATCACACAGGTGGTGGGAGGTAGAGCTGGGATTCAAAACCAGGCTCATTAGCCTCAAAGGTCATACTTTAACCTAGGATGTCATAATGGCTTGAAAAATATCCCAAAGCACTTAATTTCCATTGCCCGTGTAGACTACGTATTCCTGGATTGAGTGTAGGTTTGAGCAGAATTTACATAGAACTTGTAATTCTTGAATTCCCCAATACCCTAACCCCCTTTTAAAACAGAATTTACTCTAGAACTTGTGTCTTAAGGGCATTTCCCATCTGGCCCCACACCCATTTCAGCTGTAAGAACAGCCTCAGCAGACTCCTGAATAGAATCATGACTCACGCTTCGGACTCCTGTACCCTTTGAGGCCTGGTGAGGACCAACACCTCTGCCATGTTCCTTCCCCTGAAACCAACCTTTTGATGTTCCAGCCCCTCAATAACTTACTCCAGTGGAATACAGAAGATCTTCCCTTTGTCCATCTGCTTTCAGTGGTAGAGATCCATGACAAAGACTGCCTACTCTTTCTGAAAAGTTTTCTCGGTTTTACAAATCTTACCCTGACCCTCACTTGATCCCTTTCCTCCTGAAAAACCTGTTAGCCAGTCCTGTTCCCTGGAACTGAGAGCTCTCCATTTCTTTCTTTCCCTGGATTTGGTTGGGGAGAGGCGTTGTGTATTTTCCTTGGTTTTTGTCCCAACCACAACAAAGAATTGAAGGGCAGAGACACAGTAGTGAAGCGGAGCAAAAGTTTTATTTGAATACACTCTAAGGGAGGAATGGGCCAGAGTCAAGTAGACAGAGGCAGGTTTACTTGAACAAAGCAGAGAGGAAGGGGAAGTTCACTAATGGTAACTTCCAAGCTCAATATTAGAGCTCTCAGTAGCCCCTCCTTACTTATCTGAAGCAGGACAGAGTGAAGACTTGTGCTTAAAGTCTGGGAAATAGAATGAAATAGCAAAGTGACAAAAACATCACTGGAAGAACACAGAGACAAAATGTAATAAGTTGAGCAGTAAGAAGTGTTTTAAAAATACACAGAAAGGGGGGTGCAGGCAGCCTTAGGAAGCATACTTAAGGGCTTAGGATTCTGTGTTTTAAGCCTTTTGAGAATGGGATAAAGGTAAAGGGTTAAGGGAACACAGGTTTGTGATGCAGGTCTCGGTCTCATGATGTCTGTCTCCAGTGACACTATGTCATTATTTATCAACAGTCCTCTAGACAATTCTGTAGGAGAAACTTCCTGTTCGTCTCCAAGATAGTGGCTGCTCCCAAGCACCAGGAACATATCAATTAAGACTGCTTGCCTTGCCTTAAGGTAGGTTTTTGGCTGAGTACCAAAGAATTTCTCAGGAATCTAACTTTCCAATTCTCTTTCAAAACTTAGCCTTAAGATAAGTATCTCCTATTCTTATTATGCTATTCATATCTTGGCTTTTTTTTTTTTAGAAAATTAATCATGATGCTTGTCCCATATCTGCATTATCTTACCTGCATTAGCTAGAGCAAGTCTCAAGGTCAGCCCAGATTCAGGGCATGTGGAACGAACTCACATTGCAAAGGGCATTAACTGTGTGAGTCCTTTCTGGCTCTCTGGCTTTATCTGATTAGCTCCCTGAGTTCTTGGTGGGCCCCACCCTCTTTTCATCACCCTCTTTTCTGTCTTTCTGCCTAACAAAAGGGCTTCACAACTCAAAAATAACTGATGAACTTAGAGGCTATTTGGCCTGATTTTTTTTGTTTCTTGGGCATTTTAAGAATGGCAAATTCCTCTCGTAGAATGAAACAGAAAGCTGACAGAGAAGAATTATTGTCAGTCTTTTTTGACTGACATTCTAGATCCATACTAACAATTAGTAATCTAGATAACTAGATTAATAAAAATCTAGAATTGACTGTCTTGAATGAGAAGACTGGATAAAATCAGACCCTGAAGCACATAGATGTATTTGTATAGAATTTAGTACTTTCAAGTGAGCAATTGTAGATGTTTAGTAGTGTTCTGAGGGGGGGAAATATGCTGATGTTTTATTATAGAAACACCATAAAGATGAGAAGAAAGAGGCCCTGTGTTTGGACATGTTCCATGACAGAATACTTGTGAACATCCTCATCCTGACATTCATCTTAAATGCTTAGGAGACCAGCTGAGCTATTGTGGGTAAAATTATAATATTTCTAGAATATCTCACCTGGTTTTAATATATTTGCATATCAACAGGAGCTCAAGCGTGGAGAGAAGTATGGCATTAGTGCATTTGCATCATTCCTTACGGGTGGAGAGAAGTTCATCTACATATCAGTGGGTAATTACCTGGGCAAGGAGGGCTTATCTGTACCCGAGAGGAGAGAGGGGGGCAGGTTTTGCTGCTGCTAGAGCAGGAGAGAGAGATGAGCCAGACTGCAGTTTGTAAGCAATAAACAGATTTTAAACTCTATATCTCCCTTTGACTGATTTCAGTTTTTAGAGGTATTTTGGCCCAGGATTTCCTCTCCCTGGACTTACATCTGGCAGTAGTTCGACAGGATTCCTCTGAACCTGAACTCTGTCATAATGGGTGCGACCTTTGGGAGGACTGCCCCTAGAAATGATGGGAAAAGTGGCGCTTGTGCCGAGGGACATGTGACTACACTCATGTGGTCATGGAGGCACCACCACCACTGCTGGCCGCACTGACCCCAGCCTGTGGCCTGAGCCTAAGGCTAATGCTTCTGCCACTGTTGCTCCTCCTGCTTCCGGCTGGAGCCTGGTCACAATTATGGAAAGGAGCAGAGGTCTGGGCCACCTTGATAGAGAAGCAACTGGCTGCTGTGTACCACACCTTGCTGGCTATGAACCTCATTGCCAGAACAGCTCCGACCAAGGTAATAACCACTTACCCCATCGCAGGGTGGGTGTGAGACTGGACCCAAAAGCCAGGGAGTGATGTGGCACAAACACCTATCATATATCATGTGATTGGCCATTTGCCTTTGGCATCCCCAGGGAATAATGAAGCAGATGCGCTGGCTAGAAGGAAAGCCTGCCTCTGATGTGACCCAATGGCTGTACCAGTGTTTGTTGCATGTGGGGCTTGCTATTGACCTCTGAAGAAGTCAGCCAAGCCTGGAAGGAGTGCCCTGCACATGGTGCAGATCAGCAAACCACCAAGAGGGGCCTAGACCAACTCTCTGCAGCCTATGGCCAGTTGCTGGTGATTGAGAGCAATCAAGGCACCTGTAAGATAAATTCCAATAAATTCCAACTGAAATAAGCAGGTGAAGAGAGGAAACAAAGGGCCAGGTAGTTTATTTGAGTGCAACTCCCAGGTGATGTTCCATGGTCTGGCTATCACAGGCTGGGGAAGTCACACCCGGACAGGGTGGTGGGAGCTTATAAGGGGTTAGGAGGGGGAGGAGTGGGCAAGCTATCCTAGGGGGCGTGGAGAGGTATGATTGGCTAAAGGTGACATAATAGACAACTAGAAACTTTTTTTCTTCCAAGAGGGAGGAGGCTGGCATCCGGGTCTTAGTTCGCACATCAGAAGGATGGAATTCAGGAAGAGCTGTCCCCTTTCCATATAAGGCACGGACCTTGGGGTCTGGTCTGTTCTCCTTTTATGGTATTTCTCTGTTCTGTTTGCATGTCCTTGTTTTTCCTTCCTCCAGCCTAACAGCACCCACTTTATTGGACATGCATTGTAAGGATCAGTGCAGCAATTAGGAATAAAATGGAAGTGGCCCTGGACATTTCGACAGATGGACCAGTGATGGCTGGCTCTTCTGGCATCTTGGGGAAAAGGCCTGGAAGCTGGCCTCCTGTGTATTCCTGGAGTAACACTGAAGTGGTCCCCCCAAATCATGGTTATTTGCTTCTACAGTCCTTGTGTCCTGGATGCACCCCCTGGCTTCAGCTGCCACGTGATCACTGGAATGGACAAGCTTTGGACTTAATCTGCATGGGATTTTGAACCTAGCTGAATCCTCTGGCTTGAGAGTTATCATGATTGTGTTGCTGTTGTCAAGAAAAAAATGCTCAAAGAGAGGCTTGAGTTTATCTAATGTTTGGAAAAAGTTTTGTGAGCAATCTAGCATGGTTGTTAGGAATGAGTAAACAAGTGTAGAAACATATTTTGTGCTTAGTGAGAGACTGTGCTGTAAAGTACATTTACTTAATCTGCATAGGCTGAATCTTCTGGCTTGAGGATTATCAAGATTTTATTGCTGTTGCTATTGTATGTTATTAGATTGGTCAGACGAGGGGCAAAGAGTAAATTGTAAGGTGAGATTTCTGGAGGGGTGGCCTGTGGGTAAAATTGTAATATTTCCAGAATATCTCACCTGGTTTTAGTATATTTGCATATTAACAGGAGGTCAAGGGTGGAGAGAAGTACAGCTTTAGTGCATTTGCATCTTTCCTCAAGGGTGGAGAGAAGTTCATCTCCATATCAATGGGTGATTACCTGGGCAACAGAAGGCTTATCTGTACCTGAGAGGTGAGGGGAGGGCCGGTGTTGCTGCTGCTGGAGCAGGAGAGATGGCCTGGACTGCAGTTTGTAAGCAATAAACAGATTTTAAACTTTATTTCTCCCTTTGACTGATTTTGGTTTTTAGAGGTATTTTGCCCCAGCATTTCCTCTTCCTGGACTTACAGCTATTATGTGGATTTAGTTGAACAGATGGAATTCCCAAATCAGTTATTTCATCCTCAGACTGTAAATGTGATACAGATGCCACTAGGCTTAGAGCACATGAATGACAAACTCAAGAGATAGCTACAGCTAGGACTTGGAACATGCAGATGAAGAGGAAAAGGAATCCTCAGGCCAAGGGATCTTAACTTTAAAATAGAAAACTTGTGCCATCTTGTGGTTGTTTTAATAAGGTCACGCTTAAACAACAACTTCTGAAAAGCCAATATACAAAAGCTCCTCTTTTTCTCCTTTAAAATATTGTTAATATTTTCTCTAAATGCTTGGACTCAGCACTCTTACAATCTGGAGATTCTGTGAAAATGCTTTATCTACCCACACAACACGATTACTATTAACACTAAGCGATTGCCAACCATGGAAAAGGAGCCAAGCAATTGTCATAATTCTAGGAACTGCACACAACCTGCCTTTCAAGAGCTCAATTAAATGCATGTTAAAAGTTAGGTGAGGATTTTCATAAAAACTGTGACGGGGACAGTCCCCAGGAACCCATGGAATAAACCAAAGAAATATAACAGAAAAGGAGACAGGCTTATAAGACACAAGACAGGATATCATTTCTGCCCCACACATTTTGGAGAATTTCTTCCACATAGAGTGCAGAGGAAACCAGATGGAAAAATGACTCCATGGACCATTCATAATTAATTGCTAGGGAAAATGGTACAGGTAAGACTCTAAATATGACTAGATATGTTTATTTGCTTTAGTTACTGATTCCCAATATCATTAAAAGACTATATAATTATGTAAAAAATATTTTTACTCATCTCTCAGTAATAAAAATCAATATTAGTATGATAATGTACACATATAAATACAAAATACATTAAGATGAAAGAAAAAATACTGTTAACTAATATTCCTCTAAAGTGAGAATGAAAACAGTGAAACAGATTCACGTAATACTTGTAGATGTATGCACAGCTTACATTCAGGACTTACGGATGAGGTGGATAGAGAATGATTTGGGTACCAAATTTTTAAAATATGACTCAACTAAATCAAACAACTCAGAGCCACTCTCTTGGAACACAGAAAGTAAAAAGCCTCCAGTGATCTCAAAGTATCACTTAAACTACCCTGAGTCTCCCAGATTATGACAAGTTTTTCTTTTTGTGTATTTATGAAAAATTAGGACATGCTTTAGAGATAGTAATACATGGTATATACCAGTGACCTGTTGCTTATTATAACCTATCCCTTAATCCAGTCACTTACCCTTCTTTCCTCAGATCAACAGTATCCTCTGCTAAAGTAGTTGAAGCACCTTCAGTTCTTGTGCCAGGATCACCTTTAAATCTGAGGACAGCACATGCAGTAAATCTTTATGGATAATTAAAAGTACTCCACTCCAGTGAGTTGATAAGCTAATCGTGAACTATTATTACTTTCTCCTCATATTTCTATCCATCCAACACTCTCAATACTATATTTTGGTAGTTTTAGAAATGCCCATGATTAGAACATCAAATAGGAAAGGCCTATACCAAATCCTGACTTGTCATATTGTTTATTCTAGGGTCTTAGGTCTTATCTTAAAATTAAAAAAGGAAAAACTAGACTGGTTATACAGTAACCTACCCTAGGCGCATATGTGGAATCTAGTCTCTTACCTGAAACAAAAACAGGTTGAAGGAACTAAAATTTTGACCCTCTCTAGGGCATGTCAAATTGCTGCAAGTTAAACGGTAAATATCTACACTGATGGAAAATATATATTTGGAATAATTAAGGACGTTGTCATGCTATGAAAACAAAGAATTTTCTTATCCTTCAAGGTGGCCCTATGCAAGTGGTCACTAAATACATGAATGATTGAATGTTTCCATGCTATCCAAAGAACTTGTTATCAGAAAGGCAGAGGCTGATTAGAGTCGGGGGAACATACTTAGACACATCCTGGAGAAAATGGAATCCAAGGAACTTCCAGAAAGAGGGAGACAGAGAGACAGAGAGAGAGAGAGAAAGAAGGAAGACAAACAAGGAAAGAGATCACCCAAAAAGGAATTAGAATGGGATTCACATCAGACTTCTCATCAGCAATACAGGAAGAAAACAATGCAAGAAGACAATGAATGGAATAACATGTTTAAAGTTCTCAGGGACAAAATATTTTTAGCCCAAAATGTGATACCAGCCAAAGAATCATTCAAGTGAAGGACAAGATGATATGGTGAGCTAAGAGACCATAAATATTTTATTGCTAAAGTTAAAAAAGGTATTGTTCTTTTTTTTTAACAGCAAACTCAAGAACACACATCCCAGATTTCATCAATGTGAGTGGTGGTTGTAGGACAGGAGTACAACAGCGCAAAGCAGAGGAGGAAAGGTATTTTGTAAATGTATTAAATTTCTTGTCCTATAAGGAGAGCATATTGATTACTTCCTGATATTGTTTCAAAATACAACCTGCAGGATGTTTGTAAAATTACAGGTTATAAAGAGAATAAAAGAAATGGTATGTATAATTTACAAACCATTAAAAGAAAACAGAACAAAGACTGGCCATCTAACCTCCTTGTCTTTACTTGGGCCTAGAACCTCTGAGCCCAGAGCATTTCTTGCTCAGCTCTCTCCAGAGGTTGAGATTGTTTTCCACTGAGATGTGGGAGGAGCAGTCATCTGACTACATAGGCCATGGGTGAGTAACTACTGATCTAATCCTTACACAGCCTTTCATGCCATTCTACATCTAGCTCTACCTGGAGTTCTGTCTTTCAGAGGTAACTGGTGCTTTCAATTCCAGTTGAATTCATACCAGTTTGGGGCTGAATGAATTTCTCATTAGCCTTGCCTAGAATTTACCACCACCTTCTTTCACTATCCATTCATATTCCGGGTGCCTTCAGCAAGCAAGGCTGGGTTTTGGAGGGGGTTGATTGGTTGGTTTTCACTTTTTATTCTGTGTCTTTTAACATTTTACAAGGAGAATGTATATGTTTGTGGTCAATAAGAATTGTAACTAAATTAGGTGTTCCAGGTTCACAAAACCTTATTTAAGGCGTGTGCCATTGGATGGTCCCCAGAAAGGTAAACACTGCCACTCAAAACGCATGTGATGTCTGTGCCCTTCCTGTGCACACTTGTGAATGAGCCGGTTTCTGTGAGCCATGTAGGGCAGGCATGCTTTTACTGGCCTTCAACAAGTGTTTCCTGTATTACCTGAGCTCCGGAGAGGACAGGTACAGCCCAGTCCAGTTTGGGGCCAGTCAGGCAGTGGGTCACACCACCTGACCCCCAAGAGGCATCCAGGATCCCAGCACAAGCCGTTGGGGTACAGACCCCCTCAGAACGCCTCCAGGAAAAAGTTGGATGGGGCAGAGCAGGTGCTATGCCAGCAGCTCCTTTCTAATTGGTTGTCCTGTTGAAAACTTGGCCGCTCCTTCCCAGAAATGAGCCTTAGTCCCTCTAAGAGGCGCCAGAGGCCGAGCCTGAGACAGAGGCGAAGCCACAGCCTGAGTTGGCAGGGAGCAGCAGGAGCCGGAGGGGAGTCGGGGGGCTGAATCCGAGCTGGGGTCGGAGCCTGCTGCAGGACCCGGGTCACAGCCGCCCCAGGCCCCAGGGCCGGATTCGGAGCGGCTTTTGGGGTCAAGTCAGGGACAGGAACCGAAGCCCAGTTGGGCTTCCAGGCAGCGTGCAGATCCCCCTGGGCCATCAGTGCAGGAGTCACTTCCCGCCCTGGTGGTCAGTCAGGTGGGATTCACCGCTGCCCGTGTCACCAACGGAAAAACCAGTTGTGGGCGTAGCCCCGCTGTCACACTGACTGCCTGGAGGCGCCTGGAGCGTGCACCCCTGGATCTTCCTGCTGGCATCCATGGTGCTAACGGCCGCCCTCGGCACTGGCTTTGGTTTACCTGCCCAAGGATGAAGACGACGACCTCAAGGAGCACTACACCCCGAAAGGGAGCCCGGCCAGGCTGAGGGGCGCTTTGTGTAGGCACATTTCACCATCAACGACTCTTCTCTCTTCTCCATCTCCAGGAAGAGCACTGAGGTCAATCTCACTGCGATTCTAGTGGTCTCCCACACTGAGTCGCTGCTGGAACCAGAAATCTTGGCAGAAGTTAGCAAGCTGGACTCGGGTGCAGGGTCTGCATGTGACACAGGAAAACCCACCCCAGATCCTCTACAATCAGGTGTGCGCCAAGAACCAGGGCCTCTGCGTGCCCTCCAACCCACTCCTGTCTGCTTGGCAAGAGAACAATAACCTCAGCCTGAGAAACATTACCTTCCCCATGTATAACCTCACCCATCAGTCCATCACCCTAGCCGGCGTCATTGTATTAGGCCAGAGTATGGGAAGGAGCCAGCTACTCCTGGAGGCCAAAGCCCTGCGCCTGCAGTACTGTCTGAATACCAAGGACGAAGGGAACGACGAGCACAACAAGATGTGGCTGATCCATTTCCTGAACCAATCTCGCAACACGGAGAAGAGTCTGGCCTTGAAGAAGATCCAGGTACCTGGCTGCTGGGCTTTCCAGGGAAGCCAGAAGGTGGGAGGGATATAACTTGTTCCCAAGACCGCAGCAGTAGCGCTCCCTGGCTACTTGCTGGAGTCCTCTACTTGATGCTGGGTGTGCTCTACTGTATCTAGTACTTAATGAAGCTTTTTAAAACTAACACATGAAAGGAAGCTACATATCTGAAATCCGTGGTAACATTGTGGTGAAAAACACAAATCCTGTGTCTTCAGGGTGGGTCTGTTCAGTTCAGACGCTGATCTTCAGCTTTAGTTTCAGGGTTTAGTTTCCTAGTCAAATTACTATGAAGTTCCTATTTTTAGTTAAAGTCATTGCTGGTTCTGGGAGACCCCTAAAACTTGTTTGGAGTTTATTTGAATCAAAAACCAAACCCTTTATAAACAAAAGTTCTATGATGGTGTTGAAAAAGAAACCAGCTCAGCATTTTTCTAGTCATAGTTGTAAGTTACAGCGTAATGCCAGGCACATGTTAGCTGTTCAGTAATTGTTGGGCCAATAAACCTACTAGTACTTCTGAATAAGCCTGGGGAAAGTAAGACATCTAATGAACAAAGCCTTTGAATACCAAGGCCTTTCTGATATAATATTTATGCCATTAAAATAGTAAAAGACAACAACCTAATAAAAATTTAGGAAAAAAATCACAATTTCTACAGTTATTAATGATTTCACAGGTTTATATAAAATTCAGATTTTGCACAGTCAAGAGTTTTAAACTTTGGTTTTTCAAAACTTTGGAAAACATACCAGAAATTTTTGGGAAGAAGCAAATCCATCTTATTGTCTTAATTCTAAAATTATAATCCACATATTTTGATCTTTTACTGAATTTTAACATGTTTCAATCAATAAGCTATCGTGTTTCAGTAGTGTTTGTAACTCACACACAAATATTGGAATTAAAAGTTATTTACCTGAATATATTTTCATGTCAAGTGGTCTACTTCCCAGACAACTGGAATTTGAGGCAACTTCTATGACAGTGATCCCTTTGTTTCACTTGGCATACCTTCTAATCATATTATTTGCAATCATATTGTGCTACAGGTAAAACACTTTTATTTTTAAAATATATTTAATCTTCTATTTCTTAAAGACTTTGTCAATGAATTGATATGTTAATGATACTTTAGTTACTTACCTACATTCCGGTGTCTTGAGTATTTTATAACTAAACACTCACTGGATTTTTGTTGTGCTCTGTGAAATTGTTTTAGTATCTACATTTTGTTACTTTTCCACTCCCCATGCAAAAAGTCACTTTTCTTTTGGATGTCTTTCCTTTAATTTGTTGTCATATATTAATTGTATAGTAAATCCACAATTGACTTTAGATTGATATAATAGGGAATGATGAGAAAAATAATTTACTTTTATGGGGAGAAGCAAGTAAGTAAAAATTTTTTTCTAAGCTAATAGTTTGACAAGTTTAAATAAAAAATACTGAGAATAAAGGAGAATGCCATCATCAGAAAGAATAGCTTTTTTTTTTTCAAAATAAATACCATTATTAATTGGGGCTCCTTGACGTGATTCCCTTAGACCATTATAAAACCTGAATGATCACTTTGGTGTAATATTGTCCTCATGTTAAAAAAAAAAGAAGGCTGACTGATCTCTTTTTAGTAAGACTTTAGTCTATTTATTTAGAAATTTCTTCAGGGAATACAAACTTTATCATAGCAACAGTTTCAGATTTCGAACATGTTTCCTTTGGCAAAATAATGAAATCTGTTAGCCACAAAGGTAAATTATTTTTATATTAATTTTTTTCTTGCCTGCCATGGTAAGATTGATGCATGGCATATTCCTGCTAGAAGGAGTCCTAACATTGGAACTGACAGATACCACAATGTTTATTTAGGACAACCTCAGCCTTGTTCCAGTTAGTTCAAAATGTCTGTCTCATACATGGTACACCACTGCATTTCCTTGAGAGCCTCATGTTATGCCAACATTACTATCTGAGCTGCCTCAACTACAAATCGGATGAACAGCCCATGGCACTTTTTCAATATTATTACGTTAAACCAAGTGGATTTTGATTGATAACCTAATATTCAACTAATGCAAAACATCATAGCAAGTATACTAATTATTTAATATTGCAGTCTAATTCAGAAATCGATGTACTGCATGAGGGGAAGGGAAACTCATGGTTGCCAGAAGATTTAAGATAGGGAATGATTTTAAAAAGACCTGCTGTACTCCTGTGTGTTAGTTTGATACAAATCTTTATTCATTTGCCAATAATTTCTTCCCACTTTCCACTTCAAGACCTATCAGTTTTGAGACCTATAACTGAATTAAGCCTGCTTTCAGCACAGGGCAAAAGGAGTTGCACAGATATTGATGAAGTCATGAGAGGGACAGCCCTCCAAAGAGGACAGGCTTCATACCATTTGTTGCAAGATCCCTCTCTCAATGTCTTGGATCTTGCCTCTCTATTCTTAAAAATTCCTTAAGACTTTTGGAACCACTTTAAGATTTTTGTATGTAAATATCTATCATAACAGATTTCTGTAGCACATTACAATTTATTGTGTATCTTCATATACATTATCTTGCTTATTTTTTCTCAGCAACTTTGTGTATTACCTAAGGAGGTGTTACAGTATCTTCACATCATGGGTGAACAGTCTGGGCTTCAGATTAGTTGGGTTATTACCCAAGCTCATGCAGCCATTTTTGTAGTAGAGCTCAAATTTGACTTTAGGTATTCTGATTCTAGAACCAGGATTATATCATGTATCTTGTATAGTATTTATGCACTCACGATGCTTTAGCTGTGTTGTTTTGGTATGAGGACCCTTCCTTTTCTTTCTACCCAAAGTAAAACTAAAGAAAACTGATTTTCATGGAGAACTTGTCCTAATCTATGAAACATTGATGTCCTAATCTATGATGCATATTAAACTTTATGAATATGTGAACCTTCTGAATATAAGCAAAATCTTCTTGACCTGTTATATTTTTTACTAGAATAGAATGCCCTTCTTTTTCTCCTGTGTCTTGTGTGCATGTGTGTGTGCGCATGCATGCACATATGTGAGAAGTACATATTTTGGGGGGGATGAGTAGCTTAAATGTATTTTGTTATTAAACTTACCACCCTGCTTTCTTTTGGTTCATGTTTGTCTGGTTATCTCTTTTACTATCTCTTTTTGAAATCTCTCTGAATCTTTTTGTTTTATGTGTCTCTTGTAGATGACACATTGCTGGATTTTGTTTCTTACCCAATCTGCAAATATTCTCTGGCATTTTAATTCCAGATCGTTATGGGTGAACTTTCTTTAGTTTTCTTTTTAGTCATTGATTACTTAGATTACAATGATTAACCACTTTCTGAGCCAATCTTTACTTGCTTTATCATGTTCCTTCTTGAATTTATTTCTCCTCTTACTGCATTACATTCCTCCAAACTTCTTTCAAATAATGTCTCTCTGTGTGGTGAATTTCTTGAAATTCCAGCTGAAAATTTCTTTTTTTTTTGTTTAGTTTAAATACTACTTAACTAGTTGTATGTAAGTTCTAGGTTCATAGTCCTTTTCCTCTAACACTTTATCTTGAAAGTTAATACTCCCATTGTCCAGTATTAATGTTGAGAACTCTGATGGCTGTGTTACTCTTTCTTTATGGAGGGGCATGCTTTTTTTTCCCCCTGGAAACTTTTACTTTTCCTTGATCTATAACAGTCTTAATTATCCTCCTATTATGCTTTGCAGTGGATTTTTCCTTAACTGTCCTGTTCACTGCTCTATGTAACCTTTCTATCTAAGATTTGAATATTTCTGTATCTGGGAGATTTTTGTCATTACTTCTTCAAATATTTCTTTTCTTCTATTTTGTCTTTGCTTTCCTTCTAGGTTTCTGGTTGTATAGATGTGCACATATTCTACTCCTATTCTTAATTTTATCTCATCTGTTCTATCTTTTCATGTTTCCTAGGAATGCCTTCTGGGAGAATTATACCCAGTGTTCCAGCTTACTAATTTAAATAAAAATTTGCATTTATATTAAGTACAATAAATATATAAATTGAAATGTGCATAAATGTATTCTTGGTCTATAGCTATTGTACTTTCAATCCATCCTCTGAGTACTTTATTTCAAACTATTGTATTTTTCCTACTATCTCACACTGATTTTTTTCATAACTGCTTTTTTGCATTTAACTTCTGAAACTCTTCCCTGTCTTTGAAGACATTACACTTATGTTATATTCCTGCTTTGGTCATTTCTGTTTTCTCTGGATGAGGCCACTCTGTTGTTTTTCTCCTACTTGTTGACATATCTCAAAGGTCTTAAAATTTTCCTCGTGGGCTTCTCTTTTATTTCCTAACATTCAGCTGCTTTGGCTAGTCATTTTAATCTAAGGAGAGGGATTAAAATGTAGGATCTGGCTTGCGCTTTTCTAGATTAGTTTAAAAACTAGAGTACAAAGCTACTAGGCTTGTATTCCTGTCTCAACCACTTTTTTCATTGTCTTTCTACTTCTTCAAGAACAATACAAGGCAAAAAAAAGGAAAACACTCTACCACCACACACATACATACAACTCCTTATTACTTCTGTCCCAAACAAGCATTCGCTGTTACAGTTGCTTTGCTCTTTGTGTGGTATGGAGATGGTATGGGGTTGGGTAGGACCATTCAGATACCTGAGCTGGTTGCTACTGACTCTCCACCCAAGCTTATCTTCATGACAGTTAGATGTCAGTCACTTACTGGTTGATAACAAAGGGAATGAGTAGGATATTGTGGATTTAAATAAGGGAATTGACATGATCAAGCTTACATTTTAGACAGATCTTGCTGTATTATGGAGGATGAATCTACTTTGGCCAAAGCAGGAGCCATTGATACCCAGTAAGAAGAGGCTTTGCAGTAATCTGGCATAGAAAAGATGATAGCATAAAATAAGGTAGTAACTCTGAAGACAGAAGTGGTGAAGTCTAAATGATAATGAAGGATGTTGGAGAGCCAAGACCCTGTGGTGAATCACACTTGTTTACATTTGGTAGTGGAGGAAAGGGCATGTGTCAGGGATGATGCCTGGTTTTCTTTTCAGAGTACCTTCAAAATGCATATTTCATAACATCATTTAATTTAAAGAATCACTTAGAAAGCATAACAAAGCAATAGCCTAACCAACCTTTTTTATTTTTAAAGAACAGTTTCTTATCCTTGATTCCAAAAAGAAAATAGCTCAGAAAATTGGGAGATTTTCCCTAAGTTTGTGACAAACTCTGTTGACAGCAAAACTAACCCTGAAATGAAGCTGCTTGTAGTCTTGTTTATCCCACTTTGTGTGGACATTCATGCTTCTTTCAGACCTTTTGTGTATGATGATGAGATGCTGCTTCAGAAACCCTTAGATTTTCAAGTATTGAAATATAATATTATTAAGATTACCAGAAATAGAGTAGAGAAGAGAACAGTTAAAGATGATGCTAATCAGGAGAAGTTAGAGTTTATTCTTAGTAAGCTAGCCTGGGCAGTAAGAGCAAAGATTGGAGGCCAAGAGTATAGTTCTCAAGCAGCAGATTTGAAGGGAAAAGAGATAGGGACATTTGGAAAATTGTACGGCAAAGCAAAGGAACAGAGATAAGTGTATTTTTGGCAAAGAAAATTAGAGATAGAACTAGAGAGAGAAGAAAGTTGGGGCAGCTTCAGAGAAAGAAAGGTGTGGGGCAAAGATGAAACATGAATGTAGTACTGTTGTTGGATGTTTTGTAATTACTTTCTGCAATGTGGTAGAAGTGTAGTTTCATGTTTAAAAAGGTTAGGTTTGGTATTTATGATGGAATTAAAGTACTACTTGGTCAGAGTGAGAAAAACCAAAGCTCATTGCCACTAATGTATTAGTATAGAGTGAAATCAAGGAAAAGAATCCAACTATTTGCCATACTTCACCACATGTATACCTAAATTATCTTTGCTACTTAAGCATTTTATTTGTATTTTTAGTTATATCAGCAGTTTTTTACACAATGAAAAGCAAGAAATTAAATACTTAAAATATATCATGATAACTCAGTGTTTGTGTTTTCTTTGTTGATATTTTATTTTTTAATATTACAACAGTCTTAGATCCTGATTTGTGGTGTGCACTAAGTTAATATAATTGCCAGGGAAAAAATTTGTTAAGAATTAGTTACAGCCCAGAGTTATTTTCTGCAGCTACCCAACCGAGCCGCAGCGGGAAGAGCCGAGACCCCCGGGGAGAGGGCTGGGAAAGGAGGCGGGGTCCCGGCAGCCGCGCCTTCTCCGCGCGGGGATCCGGGTCTTGTCACGGCGCTTCCTGGGGTTGGAGGTTGGGGTGGGAGGGCGGTGAGGGGGGAAAGCCTTCTTCCCATCCACGGCGGCTCGGAGTCCGGCCCCTTCCTTCGCGCGAGCTCCCGCCCGCCGCTCAGCCCTGTGATGCGGGTGTCCGTGCCGGGTCCCGCGGCCGGCCGCGAGCCCTCGACGCCCGGCGGCGGACGCGGAGGCGCCGTCGCTGCTGCCTCAGGCGCCGCGGTGCCGGGCTCGGTGCAGCTGGCGCTGAGCATCCCGCCCGCCCTGCTCTTCGCCTTTGCCTGCCTGCAGCCGCGGCGGCTGCTCCTGCACCGCGAGCGCCGGCTGAGTTACCAGAGCCTCTGCCTCTTCCCCTGCCTCCTGTGGGCCGCGCTCAGGACCGCCCTCTGCGCCCCCGCCTTCTCGCTCGGCGGCTCTCTGCCCCTGCTCCTGCCGCCCGCTCACCTACACTACTTCCCCCACTGGCTGCTCTGCTGCTTCCCCTCCGGTCTCCAGTTCTCCACGCTGTCTCCTCCACCTCTACCTGGCGGAGATAAGGCGGGAGGACCGGCTTTCGCGGACGGGCGGGCCCTCCGGCGGAGGAGCGGGGTGGGGGGTGCGAGCAGTGCGGGGCGGACCGGAGAGCAGCCAGGGGAAACGGAGGCCCTCCTGGAGTGCGCTCAGGTGTTCGCAACCCAAACTTAAGGCGCCGACTGACTCGGTTACTGATGGGCTTGGGGGGTGAGATGTGTGTTCTGACAACTTCAAACAGCAGGACGACCCTTTGCTCGGTTTCTGGCCACCCACGGGAAGGGTTGGCACTGACAGAGTGGTGTCTCAGGAAGGAGCGGCCCTGGTAGCTCTGCTGAAGCTGGGCTGTGTTGAGAGGTTTGAAGCCTGAATTTCACACCACTTCTGTGACTTTAGAGGGAAAAAAAAGAAGAAAGAAACTAATTCTGAAAATGTAGCTTGGTAGTAATCTCAAACACCTAGGAGCAAATGCAGGTCATCTGTCGAGGGGTATACTTTAAACCCAGCATCCTCACAGATAAAATTCCAATAAACATGAGCTTAAAATGAGAAATCACAAAAAAGATTGAAGATGTCAGAATCGTCATAGTTATACAATATTCATTTACATGAATTAAGAAATTAAAGACTGGTGGAGCCAAGAAGGCGGTGTGAGTAGGACAGTGGGAATCTCCTCCCAAAAACATATATTTTTGAAAATACAACAAATACAACTAATCCTAGAAGAGAGACCAGAAGACACAGGACAATAGCCAGACTACATCCACACCTGCGAGAACCCAGCGCCTAGTGAAGCGGGTAAGATACAAGCCCTGGCCCAGCAGGACCCGAGCGCCCCTCACCCCAGCTCCTGGCGGGAGGAGAGGAGTCGGAGCGGGGAGGGAGAGGGAGCCCAGGACTGCTGATCACCCAGCCCTAGACAGCCACACCAGAGCACAGACACAGTGCATGCGTCGGGTGCTGGAAACTAGGGAAACAGGGCAGCAAGATCTTTGAGCGGGTCCCGAAGCCGGCGCCCCTGTGACAAAGAAAAGCGAGTGCTTTTTGAAAGCCTTAAAGGGACAGGGATGCCAAAGCTGGACGGAAGCATTCTGGATCACAGTCCAGCAGCTGGAAATTCCAGGGAACTCCAGGCGCACTAACCCCCTGGGCAACAGCTCTGAGACCCCTCACGGAGGTAAACAGCCAAACAGCCCCCCCCACCACCCCGTCCATTACCCCTCCGGGGCCCCGCCATAGCAGAGTAGCAGCCTGAGGCTGGACACGCCCACAGCAAGGGAGCTTCCTCCATACCCCCCAGGCAAGATACAGAGACCCAATCTACACGCAATTGCCCAACACAAGCCACTAGGGGTCGCAGTTGTCCCAGTAAAGAGGCCAGGAGCAAGTGGAAAGCCTTAGCTCTCCCAGCTGACATATAGCAAAATAGCTCACCACTGCACCTATCAGCATGAAAAGGCAAAAAAATTTGATCCAGACAAGACTAACTCAGACAGCTTCGACATCTGCTACATCTTCCCCTGAAAAGTTACCTGGGGAGATAGATTTAACCAGTCTTCCTGAAAAAGAATTCAAAACAAAAGTATTAACCATGCTGACGGACTTGCAGAGAAATATGCAAGAACTAAGGAGGGAGAATACAGAAATAAAACAAGCTCTGGAAGGACTTCAAAACAGAATGGAGGAGATGCAAGAGACCATTAATGGACAAGAAAACCGAGAACAGGAATGCAGAGAAGCTGATGCAGAGAGAGATAAAAGGATCTCCAGGAATGAAATAATTTTAAGAGAGCTGAGTGACCAATCGAAATGGAACAATGTCCACATTATATATAGAAGAGAGAAAAAGGGATAAAAAGTGTCATTGAAGAAATAATTGATGAAAACTTCCCCAAACTAGGGGAGGACATGGCCTCTCAGACCACAGAGGTACACAGAACTCCCATGACAAGGGATCCAAGGAGGGCAACACCAAGACACATAATAATTAAAATGGCAAAGATGAAAGACAAGGACAAAGTATTAAAGGCAGCCAGAGAGAAAAAAAAGGTCACCTACAAAGGAAAACCCATCAGGCTATCATCAGTCTTCTCAACAGAAACCCTACAGGCCAGAAGAGAATGGCATGATATACTTAATGCAATGAAATAGAAGGGCCTTGAACCAAGATTACTATATCCAGCAGGATTATCATTTAAATATGAAGGAGGGATTAAACAATTCCCAGACAAGCAAAAGTTGAGGGAATTTGCCTCCCACAAACCACCTCTACAGGGCATCTTACAGGGACTGCTCTAGATGGGAGCACTCCTAAAAAGAGCACAGAACAAAACACCCAACATATGAAGAAGGGAGGAGGAGGAATAAGAAGGGAGAGAAATAAAGAATCACCAGATCGTGTTTATAATAGCTCAACAAGCGAGTCAAGTTAGACAGTAAGGGAGTAAAGAAACTAACCTTGAACCTTTGGTAACCACAAACTTAAAGCCTGCAACAGCAATAAGTACATATCTTTCAATAATCACCCTAAATGTAAATGGACTAAATGCACCAATCAAAAGACACAGAGTAATAGAATGGATAAAAAAGCAAGACCCATCTATATGCTGCTTACAAGAGACTCACCCCAAACCCAAAGACATGCACAGATTAAAAGTCAAGGGATGGAAAAAGATATTTCATGCAAACAACACAGAGAAAAAAGCAGGTGTTGCAATGCTAGTATCAAACAAAATAGACTTCAAAATAAAGAAAGTAACAAAAGATAAAGAAGGACATTACATAATGATAAAGGGCTCAGTCCAACAAGAGGGTATAACCATTATAAAAATATATGCACCCAATACAGGAGCACCAACATATGTGAAACAAATACTAACAGAATTAAAGGAGGATATAGAATACAATGCATTCATTCTGGGAGACTTCAACACACCACTCACTCCAAAGGACAATCCACCAGACAGAAAATAAGTAAGGACACAGAGGCACTGAACAACACACCAGAACAGATGGACCTAATAGACATCTACAGAACTCCACATCCAAAAGCAACAGGATACACATTTTTCTCAAGTGCACATGGAACATTCTCCAGAATAGATGACATATTAGGCCACAAAAAGAGCCTCAGTAAATTCCAAAAGATTGAAACCCTACCAACCAACTTTTCAGACCACAAAGGTATAAAACTAAAACTAAATTGTACAAAGAAAGCAAAAAGGCTCACAAACATATGGAGGCTTAACAACATGCTCCTAAATAACCAATGGATCAATGACCAAATTAAAATAGAGATCAAGCAATATATGGAAACAAATGACAACAACAGAAAGCCCCAACATCTGTGGGACGCAGTGAAAGCAGTCTTAAGAGGAAAGTATATAGCAATCCACGCATACTTAAACAAGGAAGAACAATCCCAAATGAATAGTCTAATGTCACAATTACAAAATTGGAGAAAGAAGAACAAATGAGGCCTAAAGTCAGCAGAAGGAGGGACATAATAAAGATCTGAGAAGAAATAAATAAAATTGAGAAGAATAAAGCAATAGAAAAAAATCAATGAAACCAAGAGCTGGTTCTTTGAGAAAATAAACAAAATAGATAATCTTCTTGCCAAACTTGTTTAGAGAAAAAGAGAACCATCACACATCAACAGAATCAGAAACGAGAAAGGAAACATCACGACGGACCCCACAGAAATACAAAGAATTATTAGAGAATACTATGAAAACCTATACGCTAACAAGCAAGAAAACCGAGAAGAAATGGACAACTTCCTAGAAAAATACAACCCTCCTAGGCTGACCAAGGAAGAAACACAAAAATTGAACAAATGAATTATGAGCAAAGAAATCGAAGCGGTAATCGAAAAACTACCCAAGAACAAAACTCCTGGACCAGATGGATTTACCTTGGAATTTTATCAGACATACAAAGAATACATAATACCCATTCTCCTTAAAGTTTTCCAAAAAATAGAAGAAGAGGGAATACTCCCAAACTCATTCTATGAAGCCAACATCACCCTAATACCAAAACCAGGCAAAGACCCCACCAAAAATGAAAACTACAGACCAGTATCCATGATGAACATAGGTGCAAAAATACTCAACAAAATATTAGCTAACCGAATTCAAAAATACATCAAAAGGATCATACACCATGACCAAGTGGGATTCATCCTAGGGATGCAAGGATGGTACAACATTCCAAAATCCATCAACATCATCCACCACATCAACAAAAAGAAAGACAAAAACCACATGATCATCTCCATAGATGCTGAAAAAGCATTTGATAAAATTCAACATCCATTCATGATAAAAACTCTCAACAAAATGGGTATAGAGGGAAAGTACCTCAACATAATAAAGGCCATATATGATAAACCCACAGCCAACATCATACTGAACAGTGAGAAGCTAAAAGCTTTTTCTCTGTGATTGGGAACAAGACAGGGATGCCCACTATCCCCACTGTTATTCAACACAGCACTGGAGGTCCTAGCCATGGCAATTAGACAAAACGAAGAAATACAAAGAATCCAGATTGGTAAAGAAGAAGTTAAACTGTCACTATTTGCAGATGACATGATATTGTACAAAAAAAAACCCCTAAAGACTCCACTCCGAAACTACTAGAGCTAATATCGGAATTCAGCAAAGTTGCAGGATACAAAATCAACACACAGAAATCTGTGGCTTTCGTATACACTAACAATAAACTAACAGAAAGAGAAATCAGGAAGACAATTCCATTCACAATAGCATCAAAAAGAATAAAATATCTAGGAATAAACCTAACCAAGGAAGTGAAAGACCTATACCCTGAAAACTATAAGACACTCTTAAGAGAAATTAAAGAGGTCACTAACAAATGGAAACTCATCCCATGCTCTTGGATAGGAAGAATTAATATCGTCAAAATGGCCATCCTGCCCAAAGCAATATACAGATTTGATGCAATCCCTATCAAATTACCAACAGCTTTCTCAATGAACTGGAACAAATAGTTCAAAAATTCATATGGAAACACCAAAGACCCCGAATAGCTAAAGCAATCCTGAGAAGGAAGAATAAAGTGGGGAGGATCTCACTCCCCAACTTCAAGCTCTACTACAAAGCCACAGTAATCAAGACAATTTGGTACTAGCATAAGAACAGAGCCACAGACCAATGGAACAGAATAGAGACTCCAAACATTAACCCAAACATATATGGTCAACTAATATTCAATAAAGGGGCAATGGACATACAATGGGGAAATGACAGTCTCTTCAACAGATGGTGCTGGCAAAACTGGACAGCTACATGTAAGAGAATGAAACTGGATCACTGTCTAACCCCATACACAAAAGTAAATTAGAAATGGATCAAAGACTTGAATGTAAGTCATGAAACCATAAAACTCTTAGAAAAAAACATAGGCAAAAATCTCTTAGACATAAACATGAGTAACCTCTTCTTGAACATATCTCCCCGGGCAAGGGAAACAAACACAAAAATGAAAAATGGGACTACATCAGGCTGAAAAGCTTCTATACAGCAAAGGACATTATCAATAGAACAAAAAGGTATCCTACAGTATGGGAGAATATATTTGAAAATGACAGAGCCAATAAAGGGTTGACATCCAAAATATATAAAGAGCTCACACACCTCAACAAACAAAAAGCAAATAATCCAATTAAAAAATGGGCAGAGGAGCTGAATAGACAGTTCTCTAAGGAAGAAATTCAGATGGCCAACAGACACATGAAAAGATGCTCCACATCGCTTGTCATCAGAGAAATGCAAATTAAAACCACAATGAGATATCATCTCACACCAGTTAGGATGGCTGCCATCCAAAAGACAAACAACAACAAATGTGGGCGAGGTTGTGGAGAAAGGGGAACCCATCTACACTGCTGGTGGGAATGTAAATTAGTTCAACCATTATGGAAAGCAGTATGGAGGTTTCTCAAAATGCTCAAAATAGAAATACCATTTGACCCAGGAATTCCACTGCTAGGAATTTACCCTAAGAATGCAGCAGCCCAGTTTGAAAAAGACAGATGCACCCCTATGTTTATCACTGAAGTATTTACAATAGCCAAGATATGGAAGCAACCTAAATGTCCACCAGTAGATGAATGGATAAAGAAGATGTGGTACATATACACAATGGAATATTAC
Organism: Manis pentadactyla; assembly: GCF_030020395.1. Classification (NCBI taxonomy): domain Eukaryota; kingdom Metazoa; phylum Chordata; class Mammalia; order Pholidota; family Manidae; genus Manis; species Manis pentadactyla. The sequence continues at coordinate 113,808,980 of NC_080021.1, read as the reverse complement.
ACAGCCATAAGAAAAAACCAAATCCTACCAATTGCAACAACATGGATGGAGCTAGAGGTTATTATGCTCAGTGAAATAAACCAGGTGGAGAAAGACAAGTACCAAATGATTTCACTCATATGTGGAGTATAAGAACAAAAGAAAACTGAAGGAACAAAACAGCAGCATCAGCACAGAACCCAAGAATGGACTAATAGTTACCAAAGAAAGGGACTGGGGAGGACGGGTGGGGAGGGAGGGATAAGGGTGGGAAGAAAAGAAAGGGGGCATTACGATTAGCATGTATAGTGTTGGGGGGCACGGGGAGGGCTGTGCAACACAGAGAAGACAAGTAGTGTTTTTACAGCATCTTACTATGTTGAAGAACAGTGACTGTGAACTTGGTGACAAGTAGTCATTTTACAGCATCTTACCATGTTGATGGACAGTGACTGTGAACGGGGATGTGGCAGGGACTTGGTGAATGGGGGAGCCTAGTAAACATAATGTCCTTCATGTAATTGTAGATTAATGATACCAAAATAAAAAAAAATAATAATAAGTTTGTTCTATGTTTCCTAAATTTCTGGAAACTATGTAGTTCAGTTCTTCTAATAACCCTGTTAATGAAGGTGTAAAAAAAAAAAAGAAATTAAAGACTACTGATATGTGAGAATCAAAATTAGGCACATTTGGAAATTTTTTAAATGAAAAATAAAATTAAAAACTGAAATGAATGTTTAAATAATGGATTAAACAGTTAAAAAGAAATCAGTAACTCAAGATCTGAGGAGAAAAATCACCCAAATATAGCTCAGAGAAAAATGATGGAATATATAAACAAGGGATTATGAGAGAATGAAGATATAATGAGGAAGTCTGATATATATCTAATTGGATTTTCAAAGAAATTATTCACAAAAAATAATGACTTGGAGTTTGTCCAAATTTATGAGACACCAAGTTTCAGATTCAGCAAGCCCAAAAAACACAAGACATGCTAAATGAAAATGGACACACAAAAAAATCTTAAAGTACTAAAGACAAAATACTTCAACAGCTATAAAGAGAAGCTATTAGAATGGAATGAAAACTAGTTTGAGTGTTGGCATTTCATTAACAACTAAGGGATCCAGAAGACAAACATCTTCAAAATGCTGAGAGAAAATAACCAACCTAAAATTCTACCTACAATGAAATTATCAGCAAGGGTGAAATAAAAGCTAAGTTGAGGGTGATAACAGCAAGATGGTGGAGTAAGAAGCCATTGGACCCCCTACAAACACACCAATTCAGCAGAAATTCTCAGACAAATTCTTTTTTGCAAAATCTAGAAACTATTAGAAAGTCTCTTGCACCCCAGGTGAACACAAAACCAGCATCACTGAAACCAGTAGGGAGATTCGGGACCTCTTGCTGGAGTCCCTGACCTCAGCATAGTACCATACAATTGGGAAGAGACCTTCTAGCTCTCAACTTCTCCCATAGGAGGGAAGGGGTTGGTTCACTTGTCCAGCACCCCAAGTTTTCCTAAGGGGCTCCCCAGAGTTCCAAGATAGTTTAGACACCTGAGGGAGAACAAAGATAGCAACATAGCTCCCTTCCTCCCCAGTTCAACACAGAACGAGCAACTGGAACTACAACTTCTCACTCTTCTCTCTAAGGAGAGAAAGAACTGGTAATGATTTACCTCACAGAAAATTCAAAACAACTATCACAAAGATGCTAACTGAGGTCAAGAGGACAAAGCATGAACAATTTCAACAGAGAAAGAAAATATTAAAATGTACAAAACAAATCATGCAGCTGAAGAACACAAAAAGTGATGTGAAAAATTCAGTTGAGGGGTGTCAACAGATTAGTTCAAACAAGATAAATGAGCTCAATGACAATTGGAAATAATTCAGTCAGAAGATCAAAAAGAAAAAAGAATGAACAAAGCTAATGTGACATGGTACACCATCAAGCAGATGAAATAGGCATTGAGTACCAGATGGAGAAGAGAAGGAGAGGCCCAGAGAGCTTACTCAAAAAAATAATGGCTGACTACATCCCAGATTTGGGGTAGGAAATGGGCAACCAGATCCAAGAAGCCAAAGGTATACAAAAAAGAGGGATCCAAAAAAATTCATGCTGAGACATATTATAATCAAATTGTCAAACACAAAGAGAATTTTGAAAGCAGAAGAGAAAAATCACGTCACATACAAGGGAACCTCTTTAAGACTATGAGCAGATTATTCAGCAGATATCTTGAGGACCAGAGGAGAGGATAATCTGATTAAAGTGTTGAAAGAAAAACTGCCAACTAAGAATAATATATAAAAAAGAAAAAGAAAAAGAAAAAGAATTACTTAGCTATGTAAAAAAAGCAAAGCAAAATGTCAGTTGTAGAATCTGGTGAATAGAACCTATATGTTGAACATTTTCATAATAAGTATTGGAAAAACAAACTACAATGGAAAACCTAATGTGCAACAAAGACACTGTGTGAATAGCAAAATAATAATAATACACTTTGACTTATTTTTGTTCTCCACTGACTTAAAAATTTGAAACATTCTTTCTGTTGGTTCAATACCAATTTTAGTGGACATACTATTAGATCTAAATAAATTGTCTGTTCCCTTTTGATGGAAATTGTTTTGTCCTTAAAAACAGTGTTGTTGTGAACACTACTAAAGATATATGAAAAATCTATAAGGGTTTATAAACATTTTTGAGGTAAATGTAAATCATAGCAGACAAGGGTTTCGCAAGTATTTAAAACTTTCATTCTTCTATTTTAGGGAATCTGGAAACATCAAAGCTGGATTAGAACATCTGGTAAATTCTAATATTCTCTTGGACATTTGCATGATCTTTGATACCTGCATTCTAAATGAACACTTTTGAATGAGCTTTGAATACCATGTGTTGAGAAAGTCAACCATTTCCCAAAGGGTCAGCTTACTGTTATTATGTGAAGGCACTTACATTTTCATTTATCTTATCATTTCAAGGGAGTTTAAAACATTTTTTAATTACTTTTTTTAAATGTTGAGATGAAATAAAATGAATGACAGTCCTTGAATTGATGATTGCTTTAATTATAAACAAAAATGTTTAGTGTAGAGTTTTTCGCATATCTTGACCTGACAAAAATAAGCTTGTGTTTTAAGAAAAACACAATCAAATATTGCATGCACAAATATGGTATGTTTTAGCAATTTAACAGCTTTGAAAGAAGAGCACAGCTTTGTTTTTCCAGATGTCTTTGCTTTCTGAATAATGCATCGGTTTAAACTATGTTCAGTTTTAGAATATAAAATAATTGGGATGTAAAATCTTTGGCTTAAGTAAACATTCTTAAAGCACAAGTGAAATTCATACTGACTCAGCATTAAAATCCATCCACTGATCAAAAAATGGGAAAAACTGTGTTTGTATTATACGAGGTCCAAAATTTGTTGAGCTCACCCCATTAAATGTTTATTACAACATTAAGTAGTTAATTTAAACAGAGTATTATAAAGTCATGTTCTTGTTTCTGGTCAAATACAAATGTTGAATAATTAATGATAGAGATTCTTTTGTAAATACAATCTAATTACTTTTTTAAATGCAAGACATCTTTTGTATATCATACTATAAATATGTTAATATTAATGTCCTTGTGTTGTGCTCTCACCAAAGCAAACAGTAGCAAGAGGCAACATATTTTTGACTTACAGTAGTTTTAGAGTTGGAAGGGATTATTGGATAGCCTCCTTTCAATAGCTAAAGGAAATTGAGGAAACCTAGACTTTAAAAAAATATGATCCTAAAAAATTATATTAACTATTAAAAAGCAGTATGTAATAACCTAGTTAGCAAATTTGAACTATATTATATTTGCCTGAGTTGGAAGTAAATAAACAGCATTGCTATTCTCATTATTAAAACATTATTTCCTGAATCCCTGCTTATAACTTCACAGTGCCATATGTATTTAGGACATATGGACATCAGAATAAAAATGTTAATCTAAGACATCAAATATCAGTAACAACCGGGAGCTTAATAACAAAGAACAGCTTACAATAGTGCCAAAATGAGCTGTATTTTATACTTCTCTTGTAAATTGTTATTTATTAAAAATAATTTATATTAGGGGTGGAGCCAAGATGGCGGCGTGAGTAGAGCAGCAGAAATCTCCTCCCAAAACTATATGTATTTTTGAAAATACAACAAATACAACTATTCCTAAAAGAGAGACCAGAAGACACAGGCCAACAGCCAGACTACATCCACACCTGTGAGAACCCAGTGCCTCGTGAAGGGGGTAAGATACAAGCCATGGCCCAGCGGGACCCGAGCTCTCCTAACCCCAGCTCCTGGCAGGAGGAGAGGAGTCGGACCGGGGAGGGAGAGGGAGCCCAGGACAGCTAAACAACCAGCCCTAGTCATCCGCACCAGAGCACAGACACACAGTGCATGTGTGGGGTGCTGAAAACTAGGGAAATGGGACAGTAAGACCTGCGAGCAGGTCCCTGCAGCTGGCGCCCCTGGGACAAAAGACAAGTGAGTGACCTTTGAAAATCTTAAAGGGACAGGGGCCTCACAGCTGGATGGAAGTGTCCTGGCTCAATCAGCCCAGTAACTGGGAATCCCAGGGAACTCCGGGCACCCCAACCCCCAGGGTGGCAGTGCAGCTCAGAGGCCCCTCACAGTGATAAACAGCATCCCGCCCGTTCCGCCTCCAGCACAACTCCACCATAGCGGCATTGGCCACACCCACAGCAACCGGGCAGAGCTTCTTCCACAGTGGCCAGGCAAGAAACAGACACCCCATCTGCGTGCACCTGCCCAGCACAAGCCGCTAGGGGTCGTTGTTCTCCTAGGAGAGGAAGGCCACAACTAGCAAGAAGGGATGTTCTTCCAGCCGACACACGATTCAGCTCCCCACAACTACCTCTACCGCCATGTAAAGGCAGAAGAATTTGATCCAGACCAAAATAACAGAGACAACTCCTGATAAGGACATAGACCTAACTAATCTTTCTGCAAAATAATTAAAAATAAAGGTCATAACCATGCTTGGATCTTCAGAGAAATATGCAAGAGCTAAGGGAAGAAGTCTGGAAGGAGATTACAGAAATGAAACAATCTCTGGAAGGACTTAAGAGCAGACTGGAAGAGGTGCAAGAGGCCGTTAATGGAATAGAAATCAGACAACAGGAACACAGAGAAGCTGACACAGACAGAGATAAAAGGACCTCCAGGAATGAAACAATATTAAGAGAATTGTGTGACCAATCCAAAAGGAACAATATCCACATTATAGGGGTACCAGAAGAAGACAGAGAAAAAGAGATAGAAAGTGTACTTGAAGAAATAATTGCTGAAAACTTCCCCAAACTGGGGGAGGAAATAATTGCTCAGACCACAGAAGTACAAAGACCTCCCAACAGAAGGGACCCAAGGAGGACAACACTAAGATACGAAATAATTAAAATGGCAATGATCAAGGACAAGGACAGAGTTTTAAAGGCAACTAGAGAGAGGAAAAAGGTCACCTACAAAGGAAAACCCATCAGGCTATCATCAGACTTCTCAACAGAAACCTTACAGGCCAGAAGAGAATGGCATGATATATTTAATGTAATGAAACAGAAGGGCCTTGAACCAAGAATACTGTATCCAGGACAATTATCATTTAACTATGAAGGAGGGATTAAATAATTCCCAGACAAGCAAAAGTTGAGGGAATTTGCCTCCCACAAATCAACTCACCAGATAGTGTTTATAATAGCTCAATAAGTGAGTTGTTAGACAGTAAGATAGTAAAGAAGCTAACCTTGAACCTTTGGTAACCACAAATCTAAAGCCTGCAATGGCAATAAGTACATATCTTTCAATAGTCACCCTAAATGTAAATGGACTGAATTCACCAATCAAAAGACACAGAGTAACAGAATGGATAAAAAATCAAGACCCATCTATATGCTTACAAGAGACTCACTTCAAACCCAAAGACATGCACAGACTAAAAGTCAAGGGATGGAAAAAGATATTTCATGCAAACAACAGGGAAAAAAATGCAGGTTCTGCAGTACTTATATCAGACAAAATAGACTTCAAAACAAAGAAAGTAACAAGAGATAAAGAAGGACATTACATAATGATAAAGTGCTCAGCCCAACAAGAGGATATAACCATTCTCAATATATATTCACCCAACACAGGAGCACCAGCATATGTGAAACAAATACTAACAGAACTAAAGGAGGAAATAGAATGCAATGCATTCATTTTAGGAGACTTCAACATACCACTCACTCCAAAGGACAGATCCACTGGACAGAAAATAAGTAAGGACACAGAGGCACTGAACAACTAGAACAAATGAACCTAATAGACATCTATGCAAAAATACTCAACAAAATATTAGCAAACCGAATTCAAAAATATATCAAAAGGATCATACACCATGACCAACTGGGATTTCATCCCAGGGATGCAAGGATGGTACAAATTCGAAAATCCATCAATATCTTCCACCACATCAACAAAAAGGACAAAAGCCACATGATCATCTCCATACATGCTGAAAAAGCATTCAACAAAATTCAACATCCACTCATAGTAAAAACTCTCAACAAAATGGGTATAGAGGGCATATACCTCAACATAATAAAGGCCATCTATGATAAACCCACAGCCAACACAATACTGAACAGCGAGAAGCTGAAAGCTTTTCCTCTGAGATCGGGAGCAAGACAGGGATGCCCACTCTCCCCACTGTTACTTAACATAGTACTGGAGGACCTAGCCACAGCAATTAGACAAAACAAAGAAATACAAGAAATCCAGATTGGTAAAGAAGTTAAACTGCCACTATTTGCAGATGACATGATATTGTACATAAAAAACCCTGAAGACTCCATTCCAAAACTACTAGAACTGATATCAGAATACAGCAAAGTTGCAGGATACAAAATTAACACACAGAAATCTGTGGCTTTCCTATACACTAACAATGAACCAACAGAAAGATAAATCAGGAAAACAATTTTATTCACAATTGCATCAAAAAGAATAAAATACCTAGGAATAAATCTAACCAAGGAAGTGAAAGACCTATACTGTGAGAACTATAAGACACTCTTAAGAGAAATTAAAGACACTAACAAATGGAAACCTATCCCATGCTCTTGGCTAGGAAGAATTAATATTGTCAAAATGGCCATCCTGCCCAAAGCAATATACAGATTTGTTGCAATCCCTGTCAAATTACCAACAGCATTCTTCAACGAAGTGTAACAAATAGTTCAAAAATTCATATGGAAACACCAAAGACTCTAAATAGCCAAAGCAATCCTGAGAAGGAAGAACAAAGTGGGGGGGATTTCACTCCCCACCTTCAAGCTCTACTACAAAGCTACAGCAATCAAGACAATTTGGTACTGGCACAAGAACAGAGATACAGACCAGTGGAACAGAATAGAGACCCCAGAAATTAATCCAAACAATTATGGTCAATTAATATATGATAAAGGAGCCATAGACATACAATGGGGAAATGACAGTCTCTTCAACAGATGGTGCTGGCAAAACTGGACAGCTACATGTAGGAGAATGAAACTGGATCACTGTCTAACCCCATACACAAAAGTAAATTCAAAATGGATCAAAGACCTGAAGGTAAGTCATGAAACCATAAAACTCTTAGAAAAAAACATAGGCAAAAATCTCTTGGACATAAACATTAGCGACTTCTTTATGAACATATCTCCCCAGGCAAGGGAAACAAAAGTATAAATGAACAAGTGGGACTACATCAAGCTGAAAAGCTTCTGTACAGCAAATGACACCATCAGTAGAACAAAAAGATACCCTACAGTATGGGAGAATATATTCATAAAAGACAGATCCGATAAAGGCTTGACATCCAAAATATATAAAGAGCTCACGCACCTCAACAAACAAAAAGCAAATAATCCAATTAAAAAATGGGCAGAGGAGCTGAACAGACAGTTCTCCAAAGAAGAAATTCAGATGGCCATCAGTCACATGAAAAGATGCTCCACATCGCTATTTATCAGAGAAATGCAAATTAAAACCACAATGAAATATCACCTCACACCAGTAAGGATGGCTACCATCCAAAAGACAAACAACAACAAATGTTGGTGAGGCTGCGGAGAAAGGGGAACCCTCCTACACTGCTGGTGGGAATACAAATTAGTTCAACCATTGTGGAAAGCAGTATGGAGGTTCCTCAGAAAGCTCAACATAGAAATACCATTTGACCAGGAATTCCACTTTTAGGAATTTACCCTAAGAATGCAGCAGCCCAGTTTGAAAAAGACATATGCACCCCTATATTTATCGCAGCACTATGTACAATAGCCGAGACATGGAAGCAACCTAAGTGTCCATCAGTAGATGAATGGATAAAGAAGATGTCGTACATATACACAATGGAATATTATTCAGCCATAAGAAGAAAACAAATCCTACCATTTGCAACAACATGGATGGAGCTAGAGGGTATTATGCTCACCGAAATAAGCCAGGCGGAGAAATACAAATACCAAATGATTTCACTCATATGTGGAGTATAAGAACAAAGAAAAACTGAAGGTACAAAACAGAAGCAGAATCACAGAACCCAAGAATGGACTAACAGTTACCAAAGGGAAAGGGACTGGGGAGGATGAGAGGGAAGAGAGGGATAAGGGCAGGGGAAAAGAAAGGGGGTATTATGATTAGCATGTATAATGTGGGGGGAGCATGGGGAGGGCTGTGCAACACAGAGAAGACAAGTAGTGATTCTACAACATCTTACTACACTGATCGACAGTGACTGTAATGGGGTTTGTGGGGGGGACTTGAAGGGGGGGTAAACATAATGTTCTTCATGTAATTGTAAATTAATGATAACAAAATTTTAAAAAATGTAAGGAGGTTATGTGGGACCATATGACAGAAGAACTAGTAGCTAATTTTACAGTTTGTTCACTGTACTTCCTCATCCACTTTGTTTCAGAAGAAAAACTGTGCAGTGACTTGGGTTAAAGACTGTGATGTTCCTACAAACATAAATTGTTGGAGAGTTCCTTCTGACTTCATATTTCAACTACTTCGGGGTTATTTCTAGGACCTAGATAGGTATTCTTCAGAATCCTGGTTAAGGAGATGTAATAGCAAATGAGTTTGAGAGTTGTTGATATATGGAAACCATAGACCCAAATTAAAGAATGATGTGAGTTTAGTACTTAAAATTTGAATGCAGCAAATCTTTTTTGAGATGTTTTATCAGTTGCCCCTACCAATTTCTCTTAAACTAGATTGGTTTGAGAGTAATGATAATTCTTGTGGCAAGAAGTAAGCACATAAATGGATCTTATGTATATCCATTTTCTCTTCTTTTTTCATGTGGCTAAGGCATTATGGTGTTCTTAGCTAGTATATCTTGATAAGTCAGGAATAGACCACTTGTTGAAGAAAATAATAAAATTGTAACTAAAATAGAAAAAAAATCCCATTAGAAAAAAATAAACATTCTTTTCATTGTCTTTTTTTTTTTGGTGTCCTTAATGTACACTTACATGAACAACATTGTGGTTGCTATACTGCCTTCCCCATGCTCCCCCTACATTATGTGTGCTAATCATAATGCCCCTTTTCCCCTTATCCCTCCCTTCCCACCCATCCTCCCCACTCCCTTCCCTTTGGTAACCACTAGTCCCTTCTTGAAGTCTGTGAGTCTGCTGCTGTTTTATTATTTTTTTATTAAGATATCATTGATATATAATCTTCTGAAGATTTCACATGAGCAACACTGTAGTTAGTACATTCACCCTATTATCAAGTACCCCCAACACACCCCATTGCAGTCACTGTTCATCAGCAGAGTAAGATGCAATAGTCACTAGTCTTCTCTGTGCTATACTGCCTTCCCCATGCCTCCCCTCCATTATGTGTGCTGACCATAATATCACTTAATCCCCTTCTCCCTCCCTCCCCAACCTCCCTATCCCAGGTGATATCTGATTGTGGTTTTAATTTGCATTTCTCTGATGATTAGTGATGTGAAGCATCTTTTCATGTGCCTGTTGGCCATCTGAATTTCTTCTTTGGAGAAGTGTCTGTTCAGATCCTCTGCCCATTTTTTAATTGGGTTATTTGGTTTTCGGGTGTTGAGGCTTGTGAGTTCTTCATACATTTTTGATGTCAACCCCTTGTCAGATAAGTCATTTACGAATATATTCTCTGATAATGTAGGATGCCTTTTTATTCTACTGATGGGTGTCCTTTGCTGTACAAAAGTTTTTTAGTTTAATGTAGTCCCATTTGTTCATTTTTGCTTTTGTTTCCCTTGCCCAAGGAGATGCATTCAGGAAAAAAGTTGCTCATGTTTACATTCAAGAGATTTTGGCCTGTGTTTTCTTCTAATAGTTTTATGGTTTCATGACTCACATTCAGGTCTTTGATCCACTACAAGTTGACTTTTGTGTACAGAGTTTGACAATAATCCAGTTTCATTCTCTTAAATGTAGCTGTCCAGTTTTGCCAACACCAGTTGTTAAAGAGGCTGTCATTTCCCCATTGCATATCCATGGCTCCTTTATCATATATTAATTGACCATATATCCTTGGGTTTATAACTAGGCTCTCTATTCTCTTCCATTGATGTATGGTTCTGCTCTTCTGCCAGTACCAAATTGTTTTGATTACTGTGGCTTTGTAGTAGAGCTTAATATACAAAGTTGGGGAGCATAATCCTGCCAGCTTTATTTTATCTTCTCATGATTGCTTTGCCCATTTGGGGTCTTTCGTGGCTCCATGTGAGTTTTAGAAGTTTGTTGAAGAATGCTGTTGGTATTTTGACAGGGATTGCATTGAATCTGTAATTGCTTTAGACAGGATGACAATTTTGACAATATTCTTCCTATTCATGAGCACAGGATGTATTTCCACTTATTGGTGTCTTCCTTCATTTCTCTGAAGTGTCTTGTAGTTTTCAGGGTATAGCTCTTTCACCTCCTTGGTTAGGTTTATTCCTAGGTATTTTATTCTTTTTGATGTAATTGTAAGTGGAATTGTTTTCCTGATTTCTCTTTCTGCTAGTTCATCTTCAGTATGTAGGAGTGCCACAGATTTCTTTGCATTAATTTTGTGCCTGCAACTTTGCTGAATTCAATTATTAGTTCTAGTGTTGTAGTGGGTGGATTCTTTAGGGTTTTTTTTATGTACAATATCATGTCATCTGTGAACAGTGACAGTTTAACTTCTTCCTTAGCAATCTGGATGCCTTTTATTTGTTTGTGTTGTCTGATTGCCATATGGGGCAAGGACCTCCAGTACTATGTTGAGTAAAAGTGGGGAGGGTGGGCATCCTTGTCTTGTTTCCTATCTTGGAGGAAAAGCTTTCAGCTTTTTGCTGTTAGGTATGATGTTGGCTGTGGGTTTATCATATATGGCCTTTATTATATTGAGGTTCTTGCCTTCTATACCCATTTTTATTAGTTTTTATCATGAATTGATGTTGAATTTTGTCAAATGCTTTTTCAGCATCTATTGAGATGACCACATGATTTTTGTCCTACTTTTGTTGATGTGGTGTATGATGTTGATGGATTTTTGATATTGTACCATCCTTGCATCCCTGGAATAAATCCCACTTGATCATGATGGATGATCTTTTTCATGTATTTTTTAATTTAGTTTGCTAATATTTTGTTCAGGATTTTTGCATCTATGTTCATCAGGGAGATTGGTCTGTAATTTTTTTTTTTGAGTTGTCTTTGCCTGGTTTGGTGTTGTAGTGATGCTGGCTTCATAGAGTGAGTTTGGATGTATTCCCTCCTCTTCCTCCTTTTGGAAATCTTTAAGGAGGGTCAGTATTAGGTTTCTCTAAATGTTTGATAAAATTCAGCAGAGAAAGCCATCTGCTCCAAGTGTTTTGTTTTTAGGTAGTTTTTTTTATTACTAATTCAATTTCATTGCTGGTAATTATCTGTTCCAATTTTCTGTTTCTTCCTGGGTCAGTCTTGGAAGCTTATAATTTTCTAGAAAGTTGTCCATTTCTTCTAGATTATCCAATTTGTTAGCATATAATTTTTCTTAGTATTCTCTAATAATTCTTTGTATTTCTGTGGTATCTGTAGTGGTTTTTCCATTCTCATTGCTGATTCTGTTTATGTGTGTACACTCTCTTTTTCCTTGAAAAGTCTGGACAGGTGTTAACTATTTAATTTTCTCAAAGAATCAGCTCCTGCTTTCATTGATTCTTATACTTTTTTTCTTCTTGATTTCATTTATTTATTCTCTAATCTTAATTCAGTCCTTTCCACTGACTCTGGGCCTCATTTGTTGTTCTTTTTCTAGTTTCATTAATTGTGAGTTAGACTGTTCATCTGGAGTTGCTCTTCTTTCTTGAGGGAAGCCATTACTGCAGTATACTTTTAGAACTGCCTTCACTGCATCCCATAGATTTTGGGGTATTGAGTTGTTGTTTTCATTTGACTCCATATATTGCTTGATCTGTTTCAATTTGGTTATTGATCCATTATTTATGAGCATGTTGTTAAGCCTCCATGTGTTTGTGGGGTTTTTTGTTGTTTTCTTTGAATAATTTACTTCTAGTTTCATACCTTTGTGGTCTGAGAAGCTGACTGGCATGTTCTCAATCTTCCAAATTTACTGAGGCTCTTTTTGTAGTCTAGTATGTGATCTGTTCTGGAAAATGTCCATGGGCACTTGAGAAGCATGTGTATCCTGCTGCTTTTGGGTAGAGTGTCCTTAGATGTCTGTTAGGTTCATCTGTCCTAATTAATCTGTTGTTCAATGCCTCTGTCTCTTACTAATTTTGTGTCAGGTTGATCTGTCCTTTGGAATGAATGGTGTGCTTAAGTCTCCTAAAATGAATGCATTCTGTCCTATTTCCCCCTTTAGTTCTGTTACTATTTGTTTCACGTATTTGGGTGTTCCTATGTTGGGTGCATAGATATCTATAGTCTTTATATCTTATTGTTGGACCAAACCCTGTATCATTACATAATGTCCTTCTTTGTCTCTTGTTACCTTCTTGGTTTTGAAGTCTATTTTTCTGATACAAGTACTGTATCTCCTGCTTTTTTCTCCCTATTATTTTCATGAATATCTTTTTCCATCCCTTCACTTTTAGTCTGTGTCTTTGGGTTTGAAGTGAGTCTTTTGTAGGCAGCATATAGATCAGGCTTGCTCTTTTATCCATTCTGTAATTTAGGGTGATTATTGATTGATATGTACTTATTGCTATTGCAGGCTTTATATTCATGGTTACCAAAGGTTCAAGGGCAGTTTCTTTACTATCTAAGTTAACTCACTCATTACAGTAGTTCAAACATAATCTAAAGGCTCTTTTTTCTTTCTCCCTTCTTTTTCTTCTCCCTCCACTCTGTTTATGTTAGGTGTCATATCCTGTATTCTTTGTGTATCCCTTGACTGACTTTTAGGGTAGCTGATTTAATTTTGCATTTTCTTAGTAATTAATTAGTCTACTTCCTTTCCTGTGGTTTTATTTTCTCTGGTGACAGCTATTTAGCCTTAGAAGTACTTCCATCTATAGCAGTCCCTTAAAAATACTCTGCAGAGATTGTTTGTGGGAGGTAAATTTCCTCAACTTTTCCTTATCTGGATATTGTTTAATCTCTGCTTCAAATTTAAGTGATAATCTTTACGAGTAGAGTATTCTCAGTTGGAGGCCCTTCTCTTTCATTAAGTATGTCATGCCACTCCCTTCTGGCCTGTAAGCTTGCTGCTGAAAAGTCTCCTGATAGGCTTTCCTTTGTATGTGATCTTTTTTCTCTCTCTGGCTCCTTTTAATATTCTGTCCTTATCCCTGATCTTTGCCATTTTAATTATTATATGTCTTAGTGTTGTCTACCTAGGGTCCTTTGAGTTGGGTGATTTGTGCACTTTCATGGCTTGAGCGACTATTTCCTTCCCCAGATTGGACAAGTTTTCAGCAATTACTTCCTCAAATATGCTTGCTATTCCTTTTCTCTCTTTTTCTTCTTCTGGTACCCCTATAATGTGAATATTGTTCCATTGGGATTGGTCACAGGGTTGTCTTATTATTCTTTCATTCATAGAACCTTTTTTCTCTCTGCCTCAGTTTCTCTGTATTCTCATTCTCTAATTCCTATTCTATTGACTATCTCCTGTACATCTTCTAATCTGCTTTTAAATCCCTCTGGTGTGTGTTGCATTTCAGATACTGTATTTTTCAGATTTCTCTCTCAAAAGTCATTCCTGAGATCTTGAATATTTTTCTGTAGCTCCATGAGCATGTTTATGCTTTTTATTTTGAAATCTTTATCAAGAATATCGGTGATTTCACTTTCACTAAGGCCTCTTTCTGGTGTTTGAGGGATCCTGCTTTGTACAAAATTCTTCTGCTGTTTCATAATTCTAATGATCACTATGAATAATAACTTTGTGTAGGTGGCACCTTCTAGTGCCCAGAAGCTCTACTCTCTGGAGCTACCCAGTATCTGGAGTGATGGTAGGGTCACAGGTGTGCAGCAGTCGCTCCTGTCAGGGGCAAAAAGCTCTTTCTTGCTTCCTGGCTGCAGTGCCTGCATCCACATTCCATCTAAAAACAGCAGAATATACTTCTGAAATGCAAATGGAATGTTCTGCAGGGTGTATCACTTGCTAGGCAATAAAACAAGTCTCAATAAATTTAAGAAGACTGAAATCTTAGCAAGCATCTTTTACAATGGCATTAAATTAAAAATCAAGTACATGGAAAAACACTGTAAAAAACAAACATGTTTAGCTAAACATGTTACTAAACAATCAATAGGTCAACAAAGAAAGAGGAAATTAAAAAATACCTTGAAACAAATGAAAATGGAAACAACATTCCAAAATCTTTTGGACACAGAAAAAACAGTTCTAAGAAAAAAAGTTATTAGCAATACAGGCCTACATCAAGAAAGAATAAAAGCCTTAAGTAAACAATCTTACCTTACTCCCGAACTGAAGAACTAGAAAATAACAGAGCAAACAAAGCCGAAAATTAGTAGAAGGAAGGAAATCATAGCGATTACAGTGGAATTAACTGAAACACAGACTTGAAGAAAACAGTAGAAAAGATCAATGAAATTAATATCTGATTCTTCAAAAAGATAAAATTAGTAAACTTTTAGCCATATTTATCAAAAAAATAAATAAATAAAATCAGAAATAAAAGAGAAATTACAACTGACATCACAAAAATATGAAGGACTATAAGAGATTAGTACAAAAGATTACATGCCAATAAATGGGACAACCTTGAAGAAACGGATAAATCCTTAGAAAGACAATCTTCCAAGACTGAATTAGGAGCAAATAGAATATTTGATTAGACTGCTTACCAGTAATGAAATTGAATAGTAATAATTATAAAAAAAACCTCCCAGCAAAAAAAAGTCCAAGAATAGAAGTCTTCACAGGTGCATTCTACCAAACATTCAAATAAGAGTGTGGATAAAGTGAAGGTTCCTATGGCCAGGATTCCCACCTGTTACTGGTCTACTGTCTCACTACACATGTGTGTACAATACATCATCATTGAATCTATATAAAGAGCTTGGCCCAGTGCTCTGGGCGATAAAGTAGCATGGCTGCAAGGCTGCAGGAGAGCAGAGAGCAGAGGCTGGAGTGGTGGCAGTGCCGAGGACAGAGGCTGCACCCCCTCAGGCAGACAAAAGTGTTATTTTTAACCACTTTGTGAATTATACTGTTCTGCATCCCTGTCAGTCTTTCTTTATTTCACATGCATACCTTTATGTAGAGCAGAAAAAGTATAAAGGATAATTTCTTCCAAGGAGTCCTCTAGTGGTAACACCAAAGATTACAATCAGGAAAAGAAAACTTCCAAGCACCGGGTGAGCTAATGTGAGGAAAATGGAAGTTCCTATTGCCGGGATACTCACCAGAACTTAACTGCTCTGATTTAATTGGCCTGCTGCTAGGCTACTGCTTCCACACCCTAGGCAACAAGCTATTACTGACTGAGTTGTTACATAAAGAAACCTTCCCAGAGGCAGAGATGAGGATTACGGACCTGCATACTGTTGGATGCATGTGATTCTAGTGTCCAACTCTTGCTGGGAGAATAAAGCCAGGTAGAAACCCTTTAACCCCAGGAACATTCCATTGTCATTTCTTGGTCTCACTGAACACATAGTGAACTTTCCTGGGGCTGAAACCCTCAGGCAAGACAGCTGAGTAGTAGTACTCGGCCCTTTGAGTTTAAGATGTAATCTTCCAAAAAGGGGTAAACTCATTAATATTTCTATTTAGTGGAATTCTTTAGGAAGCAATTTTATAATAATATCACTATCTAAGTTACAAAGCTTCAAAAACACTGAGCTTCAAGACTGGTAGATCAGGTTAACTACAAAAATATTAAAAGGGAAAAATAAAGTCATTTAAAACCAAGGGAGAAGAGATACAAACTGTGTTGGACAAACATTTTAAAGGTAAGTTCATTTACAGACATCATTTTCCAGAATATGCTATCCATTTAGCTTTCACTTCCTACTAATCTTATAAACTTGGCTCAACAGAAATAATGCTTTAGATGCAAATTAATGAGCTTAATTTATTTTCTCTGATTCTGTTTTGACGTACTTGTTTAGTTGATTCGCCAATGACACGATAATCTTTCATTCTTCTAGGTAGAATTGTTTATATTTCTCCAATTCAGTTTTAATAGAGTCCTCTTGAGAATTTTTTTTGGAGAGTTGAGATTCCAGATCTTTAATTCTGAGTTCCATTTGCCTTCCACATGAAGCATCATCATGCTCTCTCAAATGCTCTAACTTCTCTTGTGGTGCTGGTTCTACCTAAAGCAAGTTAAAATAATATTTTTAAATAACCATAATGTGAATAATTATAGCATATTTTTTCTTTAGTTTTGAGCCAATGATTCAAGAGCAATTTTAAATGTGAAAATACCTGAAGTTTAATATATTTATTAGAACCTCAATTGAATTAAATCTGCATTATAAAAATAAATTTGAATCATTTTTATTTTAGTACTCATATAATATGACAATTCAAAGAATAACAATCTGTTTAAGATATTCTAAAGTAAACAATATTATCTAAGAGTATGGTACAGTTTTTAAATGACAAGTTTTCTTTTCCTCTTATTAGTTTTATATGAACCAGTCTTAAAAATAAAATGATTATCTAGTGAGAATCATTTTGAAAGATCAATTTTGTAATAATAATGATAGAAACTGAAATATTTAAAGGGAGAAACACATGCTACCATCCTTCCAGAAATCTATAAAACCAACTGCTTTAAGTAGAGGAAACAGAGACAATGTATATGTCCAAAATGTATCCAGAGGGAGATGAATTGTTCTGCACAGAGTAGATGATAAATGCCGATGAGGGTAAAGGCCAATGAGAACAGTTAGAGCTTCAGGAGAATGGAGGTGTGGGCAGGTTTGAGTAATTCAGGATTAGGCAAGAGGGTCAGAAACTGAGAAACAGAAAGGACACATGAGAAAAGGTTAAGAGACAGTGAGATCAGCCGAGTTAACTCAGGATAAAATCGAGTGGCAGGGAAAGAAAACCTATGTCCACCCAGTAACTTGCAAATGAATGCTCATAGCATCATTATTAACAGTCAATAAGCGGACACAACTCAAAGGTCCATCAACTTATGAGTAAGTGGTTACACCAAACCATGGAGTATTGTTGACAAAAGAAATGAAGTACTGATATGTGCTGTAACATGATGAACCCTGAACACTTTAAGTGAAAGAGCTAGTCACAAAGGACCACAAATTGTGGTTCCACTTGTATGACATATCCAGAGTAGGCAAACCTTGGAGATAGAATGTAGACTGGTGGCTGCCTGGAACTGGGGAAGATGGGAGGTGGGGGTGGTGGCTAAGGGATGAGGGTTTCCCTTTGGGGTGAAGAAAATGTTCTACTTGATTTCAGGGACCGTTACATAAATCTGTGAATTTACTCAGAGATACTGAGTTGGACATTTTAAATGGGTGAATTTTATGGTGTATGAATTATATCTCAATAAGACTTAAAAAAGCCCAGTGGCTGGATGTAGATAATTTTCTTAATTCTCTATTTTGGGATACATACTGTACATAATCTGAATCTACATTTTTATAGGGTATCTAAAGGGGAAAGGAAATGATGGAAATATTTAATTTCAACTGGTTTATATAATGACCTTTTGTACAGATTATCCTGAAATCTGTGAAATAAATGTACACAGATTCTATATCCATTCACAATGGTGAAGATGAGAAAAATGACAATTTTCTGAAACATTCCATTAAACATTATTCTCAGATTTTATCTGGCTCCCCTCATCATGGCAAAAGAGAGATCTATAAAAAAACAATGGTTACTAAAAAGACAAAGTCTCAAGTGATGTGAGGAATGATGCATAATCCTCAGTTATTCTGAGGGCAAATATAAGAAAAAATGTGTAATATAAATAGCAGGACTAAAGTCAGAGTTTAAGAAGTAAGTACATTGTAAAGAGAGTAAAATTATAATAAATTTATTATAATGAAAATATAAAAGAAATCTATCCACAGAAATTAGTATTCTAAAACATTGCATATTATTTAATCAGCTCTAGATTAAATGTTAATTTGTTAAATTTCATACATACTTGACTTATGAATTTATTTAATTTCTTCCTTAAGTACCAAGTCTTATCTTGTACATTAGTACAGCAATATGAGGTAACCTCTAGCAAAGCCTCTAAATTAGGTTGTTGTATTACGGTGTCATCCCGTTGTTGCTGGAGTTGTCTCACAATTACCTAATAAGATATTGAAGATATTTCTTTTACTGCTTTTGCAAGTCACATTATTAAGCTATGTTAATAATACATCACTCTAACATACATGTTTTGAAAAGTATAACCGCATTCATCAATTCACCTTTTCCTCATGCATACACATTCCTGTTTATTGAATTTGGTGTGATCCTCCTGTCATTCTGAAGAAATACATCAGAAAGCAGTACTCAGAAGAGAGATTATCCCAACTACAATGTGAAAATGAGTTGCTAATCAATATTCTGTACTTAAGACAATGAATTCGGCCCCACTACCCACTCCCCACTAAGAATTTGCAGAGCTTTCCCACCTAGTGAAGTCTCAAAACAAAACAAAACAAAAAAATAGGCATGTGAATGGGACTTGGGGTGGTAAATTCTACATTGTGAAAAGGTTTCTTTTTTTCCTAGTAACTTAAATTGACTTCAGAGTTCCTCACATATTGAATCCTCTGCTCAAGTCCTTCCAACAGATCCCCATCTGAGAATAAATGTGAAGTCACGCCAATGGGACTCAGGCCCCAAGTAACTGGGCCTCTACCTGCCTCCCTGACCTTGGCTCCTATAATGCACTCCATTCCTGCTATACACAAATCCTGCCACTGTCGATTAGTCTGAAAAAGAGCTCCAATCACAGACAGAGTTCTCTTTGTACTGGACACACTTACATCTAGTAAGTTTGTTATGTACAGACCTAGGTCTTATAATCTCTCCTTAACTACATTTCTCCTTGAAATGATATTGTGAGTAAACTATTCGTAAAAATGTTTGAAGAAAACTATAAATAGCACTGGGAAGATTAAATCAAGTGTTGTTTTGCTATACCTCAGCACATTTGTCCCAAATTATGATGTATTGGAAAGTAGATGGCTTTAAACAGTTAGAGATCATAAGAATACATGATTTGACACTAAAATGTTTCCAAATTTAATTCAAATTGACATGAATCAAAATAAAATTATACCAATTAAAAATATATAAAAGCTGCTGAAGGAAAAGGACTGTGACATATACAGCATTTGCCCTTCATCTCATCTGGGAAATCTGGAATAACTTTCAAGGTGATCCACTTAATTGAATCTAGAGGTTCATTTTAGATATGAGCATTTCCACTTATCTGCTTCATCATGGTATTAAAATGTGATGACACAAAAATTAAAAGTATTATTTTAGCAGTGTAAGACTAAATTATTACTATCAGTAAAAATTTATAACTTAACCTCTTAAAATTTCATAGTCAACACAAATGTCTTTCTTCAAAATAAGCACCTGCCAGGTCTAAGTTTTTCTTTGCTGGATACAAAGTATGCTTTTAAGATGATTTATAGTCTATATTCTTTTTATATCCACTAGACTCAACATTTTTCCATAATCAAATATTACTTTGAATTTTCTTTCAGGAAGTTTGAAAAATATTTATTTTCCTAGATACTTATTCTTGTTCTCTTTCCTTATTTTCACCTTGATTCATTCTTTATTTGAGATGACTACAATCATTGAGTAATTCTTTATTTTTTCTTATTAGCAAAAAAACACTTTTTGTATTCAGTTTGAAGTTCTACAGATTTCTCAAACAGGTTTAGGATGTTACACAGTGTCTTTTTATTATCTTCAGCATTGTTCTAAGAATCATCCAGTTGCTGTCGAAGCAACTCATTTTCACATTGTAGTTGGGATAATCACTCTTCTGAGTACTCCTGCTTTCCGATGTATTTCTTCAGTTTATCTTGTTTGTTTAGATACTTGTGTTCAATTTTCTTCTTTTGACAGTGTATGAAAAAAAAATTTGGATCCAAACATCAAACTTTATACAGGCATAAATTACCAACAGTTCAAAAATTTAACTGCAGACAGTAAGTCCAAGAAAGTAAAAAAAAACTGAGAATTTTCAAGAATCTCAGAATTAGAAAGGCCTTTCTCCAAATTACAACTCAGAAGGCATAAATTAAAAGAATAATAAAGCAAACTACACTTAAAAATTGACTTTACGGTCTGAAATCTAACCTATTCAGTTACCCTGGAGTAAGCCTTTGATCAGCATATATTTGGGCATATTAAAATGCCTACAGTTCTTTTTCCTAAGAATTACTAAACTTCTGCTTTAGCTCATTTGTGATGAGTTTTAAATTATTTTTGGACTCTAATTTGCCTACTTTGATCCACATTTCCTCACAGTTTAGCGTATGAGGAAGATCTGAATATAGAGATATATTCTATTACATTCCTCACTCATTTCTGCAAGTAGTAAAATTTTACAGACTTCTTACTGAGTGATGATCTATTGACTCTGAAAGGCAAGTTCAAAAGGTAATTTCATTTGAACTATGTTACAATATTAAAGCATAGCAAAAAAAACCAAGAAATTAAATTAAAAAATTTTACATACCTGCAGGTGGTTATATTCACTTCCATCAGGACTTTCTTCTTCCACTGATGTAATTTCTAAGTCCTGTTCTGCTGACAAACAGATATATTTAGTAAAAATGAACTATATAGAATGGGTCAATAAAAGCCATAATCTTAAATAAAAACAGAAAATAATATTTTATCAATTCAGAGTTTAAATTAAGCTTAATCTTTTTTTTTTTTTTGAGAGGGCATCTCTCATATTTATTGATCAAATGGTTGTTAACAACAATAAAATTCTGTATAGGGGACTCAATGCACAATCATTAATCAACCCCAAGCCTAATTCTCAACAGTCTCCAATCTTCTGAAACATAACGAACAAGTTAAATTAAGCTTAATCTTTAGCTGAATATTTAGTTATTTGGGAAATACTTCTAAACTGTCTACAACTTCACCAAATATTTGGGAAATACTAGAAATTGTCAGGTTAAAAGCATATAAACTCAAAGACTCATTAAAAAATCCATTCATACAACATCAATAAACAAAATGAGAAACAAAACAAACTTTAAAAATACAGTAGAAACATATAAAGCCAGAACATACTCTATTTTCTACCTCAGAATTGTACCATTTTAACACCATGCTAAGCTTCAGCTACATTAGTAAGGAACCAAAATGATTATGTTTTATGCCCTTATTAGAGCATACCCTCCCTTTTATGCAAAATGTTTGACTCTACTATTTGAAAAACTCCTTTTCATCTCTTAGGATTCAGACTACTATGTAGATGACATGATATTCTTCATAAAAAACCCTAAAGAATTCACTCCAAAACTACTAGAACTAGTAACTGAATTCAGCAAAGTTGCAGTATACAAAATTAATACACAGAAATCTGTTGCATTCCTAAATACTAATGATGAACTATCAGAAAGAGAAATCAAGAAAACGATTCCATTCACAACTGCATCAAAAAGAATAAAATTCTTAGGAATAAAGCTAACCAAGGAAGTGAAAGACCTATACCCTGAAAACTACAAGATACTCATGAGAGAAATTAAATTTCAATAAATGGAAATACACCCCTTGTTTATGGAGAGGAAGAACTAATATTGTCAAAATGGCCATCATGACTAAAAAAATCTACAATTAATCTAAATAAATCTACAATCTACAATCAATGCAATCCCTATCAAAATGCCAATGGCATTCTTCAATGAACTAGAGCAAATAGTTCTAATATGGAGCCACAAAAGAACCCCAATAGCTAAAATCCTGAGAAGGAAGAATAAAGCTGGGGGGATTACACTCCCCGACTTCAAGCTCTACTACAAAGCCACAGTAATCAAGACAATTTGGTACTGGCAACAAAACAGACCAACAGGTCAATGAAACAGAATTGAGAGCCCAGACATAAACTCAAGTATATATGGTCAATTAATATACAATAAAGGAGCCATGGATATAAAATGGGGAAATGACAGCCTCTTCAACAACTGATGTTGGAAAAAATGGACATCTACATAAGAGAATGGAACTGGATTATTGTCTAACCCCATATACAAAAGTAAATTTGAAATGGACCAAAGACCTGAATGTAAGTCATGAAACCATAAAACTCTTTGAAAAAATAGGCAAAACTCTCTGGAATATAAACATGAGCAACTTTTTCCTGAACACATCTCCTTGGGCAAGGGAAACAAAAGCAAAAATGAACAAATGGGACTACATCAAACTAAAAACCTTCTGTACAACAAAGGACACCATCAGTAGAACAAAAAGGCATCCTAAGGTATGGGAGAATCTATTTGAAAATGATATATCCAACAAGGAGTTAACATCCAAACATATAAAGAACCCACACACCTCAACAAGCAAAAAGCAAATAACCCTGTTAACAAATGTACAGAGGATCAGAACAGACACTTCTCCAAAGAAGAAATTCAGATGGCCAACAGGCACATGAAAAGATGCAAATTAAAACCACAATGAGATATCACCTCACACCAGTTAGGATGGCCAACATTGAAAAGACTAGGAACAACAAATGCTGGCAAGGATGGGGAGAAAGGGGAACCCTCCTACACTGCTGGTGGGAATGTAAATTAGTTCAACCATTGTGGAAAGCAATATGGAGGTTCCTCAAAAAACTAAAAATCAAAATACCATTTGACCCAGGAATCCCACTCCTAGAAATTTACCCAAAGAAAAGTTTTCAGATTCAAAAAGACATATGCACCCCTATATTTATTGCAGCACTATTTACAATAGTCAAGATATAGAAGCAACCTAAGTGTCCATCAGTAGATGAATAAAGAAGATGTTGTACATATACACAATGGAATACTATTCAGCCATAAGAAGACAAATCCAACCATCTGCAACAACATGGATAGAGCTAGAGGGAATGATGCTCAGTGAAATAAGCCAGGTGGAGAAAGACAAGTACCAAATGATTTCCCTCATTTGTGGAGTATAACAACGAAGTAAAACTGAAGAAACAAAACAGCAGCAGACTCAGTCTCCAAGAAAGGACTAGTGGTTACCAAACAGGAGGGGTGGGAGAGGGTGGATGGGGAGAGAGGGAGAAGGGGATTGAGGGCTATTATGATTAGTAGGCATGATGTGTGGAGGGTCACGGGGAAGATAGTGTAGCACAGAGAAGACTAGTGACTCTATGGCATCTCACTACACTGGTGGACAGTGACTTCAATGGGCTATGAGGGGAACTTGATAATATAGGTGAATGTAGTAACCACAATATTTTTCATGTGAAACCTTCAGAAGAGTGTATATCACTAATACTTAATAAAAAACAGTGGGGGGAGGACTCAGACGGCTATGTAAAGTCCTCCCTTACTATGGCTATCGTTCACAACATAAATATGTATCTCTTTCTTTGGAACTGCCTTAGTGCTTTATAGATTTTTCTTGTATATCTTTACCATACGAGCTGTAAATTACTTACCTACATGTCTATCCCCTTTGCTCCGAAACTATAGGGGACAATCTCGTAATCATCTTTGTATAGTCTTTATTTACTTAATAGTTATTTATTGAGTTCCACTAAGTACTTTAAAGAAGGTTTAAAGAAGACCATGGATAAAAGGAATCAGGAACAGGGTTTTAGAGACAATGCCTGTGCTGACTTACAAGTGTACAGTGTAATGTTCCAGAGATATGGTATGTGATAACATCAGAGCTCTAATGACTAATGCGATGCATGATCATGTACATTTGTATTTGAAAATTTTCAGCTTTAACTTCTAATGTGACTACCAATAGATACAACCCATTTAACCAAAATTTCTTTGGAATTCTCAGTAATTTTTAATGATACAGAGGAATTCTAAGACCAAAACATTTCAAAATCACTGTTTTAAAAGTCTACGAAATATTCATTAGGGTATAATTAGTCACTTTGCCCATTTTTAGTAATCAAAGACTTCACACACACAGTCTGCTAATCGGAACATCT